>NC_054397.1:24046559-24284059 GCF_017976425.1 Toxotes jaculatrix | reverse complement strand
TGCATCAATATTAACAATCTCATCATGTAATGTATCATAAAATATCAGTCAGAGGGGCCATTTTTCAGTGGAACAAGTACTTTTACTTTTGAGGTGTGGTATATTGTTTGTGTCTGACATTGGTTCCCAACCAGGGGGTTGAAACACCTACGAAGGGTCATGAATTGAATTGATCTGATTTGAAAAAGTATTATTTTTCTCCACTTTTTGCTTCTTTCCTGTCTTGTTGGGTATTCCCCCCTGAAAAATCTTGACATGATGAACTTCTGGCTTGGAAACTACAGGAGGGATGTAAAGTGGTTTTGAAAGTAGACAGAGCATCTGTAGATCATCCAAACCATTAAATGTGACAAGCTGGCCATAGATGTTCTAAAACACATGAAAGAAAAGGTGAGCAAAGTAATCTTGATCGCTGCTGCTCATGCAAGAATCACCTCCCTACTAACCTTTTAACACTGAAACAGGAAACAGAAATGAATAACACCCAATGGAGTGGAAGCAGAGACACATGCTGGTCATGTTTTAATTGCCATGCAGACTACATGAGTGTGTGTATGTGTGCGAGTGTGCAGGTCCGTGTCTCTGTTGGTGTACAGTATGTGTGGGGGTGAATGACTGCATGTGTGAGTACATGTGTCTGTGTGTGTTGGTGGGATGGCTAGAAAGAGACAAGGGAGCACATATGGCCTGAACAGTCGGGGATGGAGCTCAGAACTCCCACATGACATGGCAGATAAAAATAAAAATGGGAGAGAGACACACACACACACGCACAGAGAGAGAGAGAGAGATAGAGAGAGAGGGAGAGAGAGGGAGAGAGAGAGAGAGAGAGAGAGAGAGAGAGAGAAGAGAGAGAGAGAGAGAGAGAGAGAGAGAGAGAGAGAGAGAGAGAGAGAGAGAGTCTCTGTTGCAATGCTAACATTGAAATCAACCACTTGTATTTGTGAGGGTATGTTCACAGGTTTTGTCCATTTGTGCATGTGACTGTGGACACGTCTGTGACCGTGCAATCACCAGCCACGTTGACTGCACTGAAGGTCGTACTTCATGTTGAAGTATTATTCAAATGTTAGATCCTGGAAGTTGATGGGAAGATGTGAATCACATGGTTGTCATAATAAAAAAAAACAAGAAAAAACCTTGCGTGTTCTTATTTGACGTAAAAACAATCTTCTTGTCTCTTGTTTTCTTTTCTCTTGCACCTCTCTTTGACAAGAACATTTTTAACAGCTATTATTAAAGCACAATGATTCCGTACTTCTTCTTGTTGGGGTCTTTAAATGGAACTGAAACTTATTTTACTGCTGAACTTTTTGTCAGTCTCGCTCAAAAGAAAAATCACCTGATTGCTATAAAATGTCTCTTCACAGCCCGTTGATGCTGCTGCTGCTACATCTTTTTTTCCCTGAGATTTAGCTGCCAGCATACATGTGATGTGTGTCAATCTTTTAAACAATCATTATCTGTTCACTGTTATATTTTAAGCTGTGATTAGTCAAAAGGTACACAAGCTGTGCCACTGGAGCATGATCATTTGAAACCATATCCTGCCAGTCCAAGGACTGAACTGGCGATCTTCTGGTCGCAGTCTCACTTCTCAGACGTTTAGGCCCCAAATGCCATCAACAAAAGCTAACTGGAGTCAGAAGTTGACAAACCTGGGCTCCAATCACTGATGAAAGACTGGAGGAGCATGTGTGCACAGAGGGGACCCCACAGGATAATGTCAGGGTGGATGGTCCACCGGTAGACATTGAGGACCCTAAACATCTTTCAGAGTGGCCCAAACCTCGGACTTTAACCCAGCAGAGATGCTGTGGACTGACATCAGAGAGCCGTTCACGCTGAAGCAGCTCTGTAGGAAGAACGGTCCAAAGTTCCTGCTAAATGCAGATCTGATCAGTTACCAGGTTATAGCTTGCTTGACGTTATAGCAGAGGAGGTTCAACCAGTTATTAAATCCAAGGATCAACTTTTTCCACCAGCACAGTGAACGTTAAATGGGTGTGTTCTACAAAGACACAAAACATTGTACTTGTTTGTGTGTTATCAACTTGGGCACATGATGTTTGTTTACACTTGTGACTTAGTTGATCAGACCACATTCACTGACCAATTAATGCAGAAAACCAGGCTACTGTGTATTATTCTGTACTCCATATGTACACACAGCAGATGAGTTATGACCATGAAACTGTGTAATACAGCTAAGCAGTGCATCACATGAACAGGCCGACCAATGGCTGACATCACAGGAAGGCTGATAGTAATGACATATCGATACTTCAGTTCTGTCAGTTCCTGATAAAACTGTTTCAGCAATGATTCATCAGTCACAGAAAAATATCTCATTGTACTTATTAAAGATTTTGACATCCTTCTTTTCTTGTAAGTTATTTCACAATTTTGACAATATTATGTAAATTTGGAGAAATGATCTCAATGAATGTGGTCTTGGACAATAATTTGTGATTGTTGTCCCTGTCAAGTGCACACTGGATTATGAAGAGTTAATGTGGTGCACTTAAATAACATTACTACAGCGTTAATAACACTTAGGTTGTAGGTACTGGCAGTGAAACTAATCTCGTAAATCTTGTAAAGCCACTGAAGCATTGTAATGTTGTGCAAATTGTTCCACTAACTTCTCAGAGGTTGTACACGAGCAAAAGAAATCCTGCAAAGTTTGTGTGTGAAGGGGGCATTTGTTTGTTTGCCCATTCACGTGTGACACAGCTCTGAAAATGCCATTTTCCCAAAATGTGTGTATGTATTAAAGTATCCTGTTAATTAAAGTAATATCATAGTAATGTCAGTGCTGTGATGAATTAATAATCTAATTTGTGTTTATGGTAAATATGGTGCGTTGCTTCCAACACATTTTAATTTTTTACTGTTCTAGCAAACAGTGAGCTTATGAAATGTTTATTCTGTGTTCAGTTCATGTGCACGTGCTGCTGTGCAGAACAAATTTTATCCTGTGGTTCTGTAATAGTACTGAAAAATGTTCATCCTTGTGCTCATCATGCCCTGTTTTCTGTCCTGACCTCGCTCGTCTTGATGTAAGATGCTAGCCATTGTTACCAGCCTAGACAGTGTGGCTGGTGTTGTTTTCACCTTGTGAGTCTGAGTGTGTGTGTGTCTTTGTTGTTGTGCAGACACTTGTTTTTTGGTTCAAAACCACCATTGTGAAGACCTTTTGGCTGGTCCTCACAACTTTAAAACACTGTTTGAAGGTTCAGACGTGGTTTTAGGGTTCAGGTTAGCATCAGGTTTAGGTTAGAGCTAGGGTTAGGGTTAGGCCTTTAGTTGTGATAGTTAATGTTAGGGTAAGGGGCTAGGGAATGCATTACATCAGCAGGTGTCCTCACAACTAATGCAATACAATAATGTGTGTGTCTCATCATGGCAAAATGCGGTCCTGGAGACACCTACTGTAGAGGGGACTACCACAGAGCTGGTTTTGAGAACTTTAGCAGGTGTTTATATGCCTGTCTCTGTCTGAGGTCAGGTTTTCCCAGCACAACAGTGTCACAACCGTGCAAGACGCAGTCAGAAAACTTTCACAGCTGGTGTGATCCCATCACAAGGTGGTCTACCTTGCATTATTATTAATTTCCTATCATTGTAGTTGTGCTTATTCCTGTTATTTTTTGTTGTCCCTGCTTTAGAAAACAAAAGAAAAATAAAAAAAACTAGAGTTTATCTTGCTATGGGATCACATGAACTTTCCGACCTCACCACATCATTGAACTCGGCCTTCATTTTGATCTCAACTTCACATCTGTGCAGTTTCGTGACTGCATCTTTATGATGCTATCATGGTGACAAAATCTGTCCACACACACAGACAGACACACAGACAGATAAGCACCTGCTAAAGTACTAAAAATCACCTATGTGGTGGTTCCCGCTACTGTAGGTGTCTCCAGGAACACATTTTGCTATGAACTCACACACACACACAAAAGGAAAACACGTTCATCCTTTAATACTGATGCTCCAGTGTCAGGCGCCTGCTGGTAATGAGGTAGGCTAATGAGCTCGGTCAAATAACCCATGCTGACCCATTTTACATCAATGACAAGAACACTTTGCTTCAGCCATGGTAGCTCACTTTGAGTAAAAAGGGGTGTCAACCTTGAATACAACACAGGCGAGGTTGTAGGTGGGACCAGCCCGGCCCTCTCCGGGATACAATCCGGATTCCACCCCGGGTTTTCCGGGTGTCCATCAGCGGGCTCCTCACAGCCTCGAGCTGGTTTTTACTCAACTCCTGTCCTGATATCACTCCGCTGGCATGGTGGAGAAGCAGACCTGATTATTGTGATGGTGGCAGGCGGCAGCCAGTGACTACAGACTTCCGCCACTGCTTCCCATATCCGCGTTTTGCGCCGTCTGGGCTACTCTAGTTGCCTCACAACCGGACTACCGAGGGCGCTTGTGCGCTTTCCCCCAACTCAACAACATCTTCACCGGGATTTCTTTCAAACCAAAACCATATGAGATGCAAGTTCACTGGGAAACTCCGGAGCCCGTTCGGTTCAGGCAGCAAAACTTTTTCTCAAAGGACAACACCGTAAAACGGCGAGTGTACTGTTACTGCTGCTGCCGCTGCTGTTCCTCTGCGGGACGGTTTGTGTGTATATGACCGTTGAGTGCCTGCTAACGTTCATACTTTCACGGTATTGTTTTTTTTTTTTTTTTTTTTTAGCCTTTTTTTTCACCGGAATTGTTGTTCGCGGCGTGGCAGCGGTTTCATTGTTGAATTCAGTTTGGGGCTTGCCCGGGTCTCACTCAGGCTGGGTGTTATTTGTGTTCTCGGGAGCGGTTTGTTTGGAAACAGTACCGAGGAGAGAAGAAGAAGAAACGGCCACTCGCGAGCCCTTTACCCATATGACCGCTAGGCTCGCAGCCCTTTAAACCTCCCCGGTTGTTGCTCGCTTCAGCGGCTGTTTGTCGGTCATATCTTCCGTCCACTGCCCGGCTGCCTGGCTGCTTGGGACCCTTCACCGGGGAGGACAGAGAGGGAGAGGACACTAGGTGGTGGAGGTGGAGGAGGTGGTGGTCGGAGGAGGAGGAGGAGGTGGCGGCGGTAGTGGCGGTGAGCTTGACGGGGAGAAAAGTTCTTCCAAAATAGCAGCCACTCGGCCCAGTGATGGGGGACTTCGCCTCCCCCGCTGCCGGACCCAACGGCAGTATCTGCATCAACAACAGCATGAACCCGGCCGCCGGGAGCGTGGTGCCCGCCGGGGCGGTGGGCATACCTAAGCACAGCACCGTGGTGGAGAGACTGAGGCAGCGGATAGAGGGCTGCCGGAGACACCACGTAAACTGCGAGAGCAGGTACCAGCAAGCCCACGCCGAGCAGCTGGAGATAGAGCGGAGGGAGACGGTCAGCTTGTACCAGCGGAGTCTGGAGCAGAGGGCCAAGAAGTCCGCCGGTGGCAGCGGCAGCAGCAAGCAGCCGCAGAGCAAGCAGCCGGACCCGGACTCTGCCTCCTCCACGGAGCAGAGGAATAACACGCTAATAGCGGTAAGATCGGGCTCTCTAACACGGCCGAGACTTTCCCGAGACACCCCTCTCACACTCACACATAAACACAGCACACACTTCAACCACACACTCCCTCTCTTTCATTTCCCCTCCATCTCCGTCCCCCAAATTCTTGGACCCCCATCATGCTGCAAGCTGCACTCCTACTACTACTACTTGTTCACCACTGTGAAAACTTGTTGAAAACACGTTCACTGAGCGCTGGCAATTTGCTTTGGAAACACACACTTCACTTTTTTTTTTTCAAACCAGTGCCAACTGGTGCTTTTGTTTACAAAGAAAATCAGCCCCTTGTTGAAGAAAACAGGCTGCTAGGGCTCCAATGCTGCAAGATTTTGGAAATGACAAGCCTGACAGCTGATATTTGATCTTTTGCAAGATCAGTGCTGCTTTGTGCTCAAAGGAAGGCTGAAAGTTTGGAAGGCACTGCTAATTGTCAAGCTATGATTTTCAGCTCAGAAACTTAAAACCAACTTTGGGGGTAGCTGCTTTTTTTTCTTTTTCTTTTTTTTTTTGCATGAAAGCAACTTCTTCTTTCTTCTTCTGTGTTTTTGGGTGCAAATCATTCTGCAAGGCAGGCACACATTAGCATTGCAACATTGCTTCCTTGGTCTCAGCAGCAGCAGCAGCAGCAGTTTACACTCCAGCCTGTTCTGTAACCTTTGTAACATACTCTCAAAATCAACAGCCAGTCCTCACAGTGTTGCAAACACCTAGTAACAGCCACCTCCTCACTGAAAGTACCCTGCCATCAGATTTGAAAATAACTTCAGATGGCTGCCACAGTAGTTACTGAACATTTAGTGTTGGGTAAGTTAGGTTTGTGGATTCATTCATAATTAACCTTCTTAAAATAATGCAGTCATCACATGATAAAATCTTACAAGAAGGCTCTTCTACTTCCACAAACAAACCTGCCTACTCTTGTAAAAACAATGCAGTGGTGCTTTAGGAAATGCAAATGCTATAAGTCAAACAGAGTCCATATAAACTCACAGTAGATTTTATATGAATGCTACAGTGGTTTCCTGTTGGTAGGGGGCAGTGGTAACATATGGAGGATTGCTGAGTTTCTTATGGCTGTGCTATGAGGATCTTGGCTTGTAGTCTTTTTTTTTTTTTTCACTGATGAGCAGGTCTGCAGAATGAATCTCTTTAAATGATCAGATTTGGTCATTTTCAAAGGACAAATCACGATGGCTTACTGCTGTTGCTTTCATAAAAGAGAGGGAGATGGACACCGGCAAAGTGGGTAGCGTCCCCTGTTCACACATCTCCGGTGAGCAAGCTCCGGTTTCCTTTAGAAAAGACCAAGGGATACATGTCGGGAATGTCAACATTGTTATCCCTTTTGTTGCTGCAATGAGCCAAGTTCCTCCCCTTTTGAAATGCAAAATCAGAGCGTCTTTAATTTCGGAGGTAGCCTCAGTCATTATTTAAGAGCCACGCAAGCCTGACCAGCTACAGCTCCAGAGAGCAGCATTGATTTTAATAGTGCAGGACCTCCCAGCTGCCCGTGTGGACATTAAACCGAACCGCCCATGGCCCATGGCCGGCAACAAATGCTCCGAGAATGGAGGGATTACTGCTTAA
The DNA here is from genome assembly GCF_017976425.1 of Toxotes jaculatrix. Lineage (NCBI taxonomy): Eukaryota > Metazoa > Chordata > Actinopteri > Toxotidae > Toxotes > Toxotes jaculatrix. The sequence goes on along the minus strand of NC_054397.1, from coordinate 24,276,909 downwards.
AGACACAGTGGTATCTCTCTGCTCCGTCCCTTTCTGCTCCTCTCCTAGTCACTGATGGTGACACATTGTTTGCAAACACAGCATTCAATAGCTAAATTACAGAGATCTGGGTGTTGGTAGCCTTTTATGCTACATCGTAAGTTCTTGGCGTTATTTAGGCATGAATTGTAAAGGAGATGAAAGGAAATGAGAGAAAAAATCTGCCAACCCTCTCCCATTTTCTTCAGAAGAGCTGCAGCTAGATGGCTGTATGTAGTCACTACAGAAGCAGGCATTCTAGGAAAGCCAAGTATGCTGCTGATGTGACTATGCACGCATGCATACACAAATACCCAGAGGGCCTTAATCTGTAGGGGTTTTGTTACAGACTGTTGTTGGATGTGTACTGTGTGGAGGAGGCGTGCTTCAGTACAGTTTCACCTGCACTTATAGGATGAGTACAGCTGCAAATGTGCTCATGTCATGATTTAGCTGGATATGAAAACTTCACAACATGAGGCTGAATGCCAGAAATGACTCTTTGGCTGTGAAATGTGTGTGCTGCAGGACTGGTTGGTTTGCAATGTTGGTATAGTAATTGTCAGTTTTGAGGAATGCCTGAAATGTACAAAAAGAAAATAGACGAAATGTGAAAAAACAGTGTGACAAATTCAGCAAGACTGTGTTTGACAAAGCGGCAAGAAATGGTTAAACCAGTCATGGCAGATTATAGCTATGAATTGGAAATAATAGACTAGCAGTTCCATGGTTCGAACTGTTTAAGTGTAATATTCTTGAGTGTTTTGTATTGTCATGTGTATCCCAGTACACTGTGCTTTGGTCTAATGGTTCTCAGACACACCCACGTCGGGGCAGGGGCAAGCCTATAATTATGGAAAGTGTGTGTTTGTGTTTATTGGCTAACTATTAGTGAGAAAGGAGAAGAAGACACTGGGAGCCCATTCTGTCTTTCCCACCATTTCTTTGACAATATTCTCATGAGAGTATGTTAGGGATCTGCAAAACGTCGAAGGCAGTGTGTACAGGTAAAGAGGACCAGGGATATGATATTCTCACTATAACCACATAAAGCTTAGTTATAAGACTTTGTTTCTTTTTTCTTCTGTTGCTTCTGTTTAACTATCACATATATGTGAACTTTCTCCAGGTCAGAAAATTAAGTTGGAAGCAGGCCTTAGCAAAATTTCTTGCTAATATGCACTTTCACAGGATTGACACCTGCAGACTTGTAATTGTCTGATAATGGGAGGGTTTCTAGCTAAACACTGAGCAGCCTCTCCGCCTTCTGCCATCAGCCAGGTATCCAGTTTGCACTAACACTGGGATAGTTAGGGGTTTATTCCTATATAAACAAATCTCTGCATGATCTGTAATCTGTATATAGCATGGTTAAATTGTCCATCAAATGCTGTATGTTGGGGTGAAGGTTAAGACACGTGACACAATGGCTTAGGTGCAAACAGACAGTGTCCAACTCACAGGTGCATTCTAAAAGCCAATAATTATAGTTCCTTGATGTATACTGGAGGTGTGTTGTTAGCTTCCTGTCCACTGCACACACTGACAAACACACACACACAGAAACATTATGCTTGTGAAGTGGTCCTCACATTTAGAGTCCGCATCAGCTCAAAATTTGCCCTGCATAGGCTTGTTTACACGTGTGCAGCAAAGGCTCATAAATTCTGTGTCGCACACGGACATATGCACACAGGTCCATGCAGACTCTTGCCGACCTGGGCAAATGATGAAATTTCCATCACACAGACCTTCATGGCGACATGGACGCAGAAAATTAAAAAAAAAAAATGAGATTGAGTGTAAAGCTGGATTTATAGTTGTGCGGTTACAGCTTAGCTACAAAGCTGATGGACGGAGCTACTGTAGGGCATGCTGGAGCTGATGTACACCTCCAAAAAACCTAAAGAGCTGGGATTCGTCCACTTAGGCTGCTTCTCTTGTCTTTTCTCCCACAAGTTTATAATGCCAGTGGAGATTGTTGATAGTGAAGACAAGATGAAGCGTGTTGAAGAAGGGCACTTCTCTTTCCAGTAATATGCAATTCAGCCACTGATAGTATCGCTGGTGTCGCAGCGATACTGTTGGTGAGTGAAATCCTACGCTGTGGGAATCTATCCCAGGACTGTCGATAACCGCCTGCATCAAGCATTCATTCATTTTAACCAGTTCACGATTTTTAGGCTGAGAACATTGGTCTCATCCCTTTGGATGAGTTTTAACTTTTACCTGGGGTCCTGTTTTTGGGACGTCTGTGACTGTTTCAGACGCTGTCTCCTTGTGTGTGACTGGCTGTGTTTTGTTGTCTGTCTTATCTCTGTATTTGTTTTTTTTTCTCTGCTGCGTTTCTTTTGCAGAAGAGATCTTGATCTCAATGAGAATACCTGATTAAATAAAGGCTATATAGTGATTAGTTGGGGGAAACACAGCACTGTGGTGTTCAGATGATGATGGGGACATTAGTATGAGATGGACATGGTGTTGGATTAAGGTTTGGACTGCTCTGCTCCTCCTTCCCTTAAAGTTTGACCAGTTGTTTTCCTGTTGTGCATCAGCTCAGTGTGAGCTTGATGACCCAGCCAGTGGAACAGTAATCCTGTGCCATTAGATATCATCAGTCTGATGTCTGTGCATTACAGAGGTGATTTGGTGTTGATGGTCTGTATTTACATTGTTGGTGCGTTCATCTTTCCAGAATGACATTTGACAACCCACAGGGAGCAGGTGTGAGCTTGTTCATTACATGTGTTGGTGAGGAAACAGTTAGTGAAGGCCGCAACAGTGTCGTGCCACAAAGCACAGCACGTCCTGTGGCTCTGTTGCATTCCAGCCTATTGAGGCCACTGTTGCTGGACAAAGTAGAATATATTTCTCTTGTTTTTTTTTCCTTTCTATGATTGTTGAATGTCAGCACCACGTTGTGAGTCTAAAAATGAAAATTGCATGTTGATCCTGTGTGAGAGACACCAAACGCTTTGCTGTAAACTCACACAACTTTTGGTTAGTTATCAAAGAACAGAGACAAACAACAGCACATGTTCACCCGTGGCTGCCATGTTTCACAGTGTTTGTGTAAGCAGGCAGATTTCTTTGTGGAGATATTGATGGAAACACATGGGCTATTGCGAGGATCAAACCTGTGACCTTTCCGTCACAGGCACGTGTCTCCCAACCAGTTGGCCACGATGTTGCTTAAAAGCAGAATCGTGACCCGTGCTTTTCTTTTTTTTTTTTTTTGACAAAACATCCAGTCAGATCTGATTACCTAATCGCTAACAAGTTTACAGCTGCGAGGCCGGGGTGCACAGTGAGGGGCTCGTTAGTTCCACTAAAACACAGTAGCTCAGGACAGTCTGTCTTCGGCTCTGCTCGCTCCTTGGCATCCACCTCACCGAGGAATGTCTCACACGCACACAAACGCACACACTTCAATACACACACACACACACACTTTTGTCCCGCTCGAGTCTTGGCAGCAGAGGCCGGAGTGTGGGCGGCTGAGTTTTCATGAATCCGAGGCCTTCCCTCTTCCCTCCCTTCCTCTCCGTCCCACTCCTCCCTCCCTCTGTTCACTACTTCTCTGGTTTCAGTGTTAGTACAGCGCTAATGTAGTGTAGATGGGTCTTAGTGGCTATAGCATTGTTAATGTCAGCTGGGACTGTTGCCCAAGTGCTATATTTAAACCAGTGAGCTGGCATGGAGCTGACACTCACCAGTACGTACAAGCACACACGCAGAGCGTGACGTCGACAAACACTCGTGACATCACAGGCATGCTGTTTTCAACTCATTACACGCTAATTTCGCTGACTCCCTCTGCTATTTATTGACTGTGTCGGCTAAACGTCTCCCCTTTATCTCTCCTGCTTGTCTGTGCACTGTATTCAGATTTTTGTCACTCTGTTTTTTTGCTTCTTCTCACTCTTGTCCCTCGGTCCCTACGCACGCACACACACACACACACATGCACACACTCTGGATGTTTTTGATTTGGGGCGGCTGTGACCACATTCCCTTCCACCCACGCTTGTTCACATGTTCTACAGGAACACACACACGTTCAGCGCAGACCCTTGAATAAGTGAAGGAACAGTTTTCCCTCCGTTTAGGCTGTTGGAGCAATAAACTGCTGTACAGTTCAGAACGTTTTAGTTATTTACTTGCAGTTAAAGTGAAGATTTTTTTTTTTTAAATAAAGCAAAAGTAAATAACAGTTAGTGATACTTGTGTCCTGCACACACATGCAAGCTTACTCTGCCTGTTGAGGAGCTTGTACTTACAGCAGGGTACGGCAGAAGGCCTTGTTCAGGTTTCAGTCCTCAAATATTTGCTCAACTTGTTTCATGGGTTTTTTTAGTTGCCTCACCACTCGACAACTTTGCATTGCATTTGCCTGCTAACACTTTATTGTTAAAACTTCAGTCTGGGATTTTAGGACAGCCTGCATCCAATAGTAGTTGGCTCTTATAATCAGTCTGTTCAATTCAAATCTGTGTTTCCCTGTGGTTCACGATTATACATTTACCCATACCGTATTCACACACTGCAGCTGCTCCGGGAAGTCAGTCCTCCACTCTGTACACAAAGCAGCTCCTCTTGTTTAACTTGTTTATAGATCATTCTTTTCTTTTTTTTTTAAAGAATTTTAAGGACATTGTTGCACCAGTTTACAGTAATGTGAGACAGGATGGACGGATGAGAAAGTGAGGAGACATGTGACAAAGGGTATTCAAACCCACACCGTCGTAGTAACTTGCGCTTTAGCTAAACCACCCTCTTGCTTGTAGTTCTTGAGGAAGAGAAGTCTGCTGCAGAGTCAGTTCCCCTGTTATGAATTTTGCAGTCGGACAATTTCACTTTATCTGAATGTGTATTAATCCAGTACATACAGTAGCTGCCAGTTTGTAAATGAGCAGTCATTCCCAGTCTCAGAGGATAGCATGTTTGGGACAGCCCATTCATGTAGATTAGAATAATTTAACTTCCTAGAATCAGTGATGATGGTGAATGGTTCTGCTGTAGTTTTTAAAAGGTTAAGACTTATGGAGGCCACCTGCTGATATTATATGAATAAGCCTGTAATTTACTGCATGTATTAGTACAGCTTAAATGATTTGTCGATTAAATGATTAGTTGACAGATAGAAAGAAAAAAAAAAACAATGAAAAAAATGCCACATGAAATGGCAGGATTTCCTGCTTCTCCTTATCATATACAATAGTAAACTAAATGCTTCTGAGTTTTGGATATTTGGTCCAACATAACAACAAAGTTGTGACAGGCAGTCTTCACAGTTTTTTGACATTTCTTAGACCAAATGGTTGATTGAATAATCACAAAAGTAGATTAATCAAAATAGAAATAGTCATTAGTTGCTGCCCTACGTATAATGAAGCAAACTGATGTGCCAGCACATTGAATGAATTGAATGAAAACTGTTAATAATGTCTCAGCCAATATTTGACTTTTACTTAAAGAACTCTTAAAAGAAAACAGTTTAATAAGGATGTGGATACTAGAGAGTTGTGACCAAGATATGTATTAGGTGGGAGATTTTACATAAAAAAAAAATTAACTTGTCACTGGTCTTTTGTGGACAAGCTGAGTGAGGGAGACACTGTTGCCTGAGCATGGTGCTATGAATGGTCGATAAGACTAGAAAAACTCTGTATAAATGCAGTCCATTTCACATTTAATGGGCACACTGTTTGGTGACAATGTTTGGTGGCATTTCTTTTATGTGATGTCTTGTAACTTACCTGACATACATGCAGATACCAGTATATCTGCAATAAGTTAATACTGGCCAGTATACTGGCCCAGCCAATTTATCAGTCTAGCTCGAGAAGAGACGGTTTGAAATGAAGCTAGAATACAAAGCCACTGGTATACTGAGATATTTAAGTGCCTGAAAAATGTTCTTAAGTAAACTAAGAACCAGTGGAAGGTCTTTTGTATGTTCAGTGTGATTGTATTATCTCTGTGGCTTGTGTGCTGGTGCTTCCTTATTGTTTGGATTTTGTTAGAAGGCTGCTGGCCTGCTCTTCTGCATACAATAGGTAGCATAGCCTTGAAGAAGCATCTGAACGACAGTTTAGATTTTACATTATTGATAGTAGAAAGGAGGGAACTCATCTTTGTTCCTTTCACCCCTCAAGTACTCGCACACACACAAACCGTAAAATATGGATGAGGTTGTTATCAGAGATGCCTAGGTCCACTGTGATACACCACGATGTGTGTGTGATTGTGAGTGTGTGAGTTAATGTGCATATGTGTGCTGCATTCCTCATAAATGTGAGAGCAGAGTGAATGTGTTGTCCATGTAGGTATGTGAACGTGTGATAGCAAAGAGTTTGGGTCCTGCAGTCATGACTGATTGTTGTGAACAGTTTTCTGGTTCATCATGTAACATGCAGCATCTGCCCACGGTAAATGAGTCCTGAAGCTGACCACCCACTGTCAAGAAACCTTAATCCCAACGTAACCATTGTCTGTATCACGAGCAGGATTAATGTAAGGACAGGGAGAGAATAGTATATGTCTTAATGGATGCATACATACATTTGTGTAACATAAGGAAGAGGATGCAGAAAGACGAACTTGCCTGTTTCTAAAGGAAACATGGTGACTACACAATGTCATGAACTTGGCATGAACGTGTGTGTCTACAGTATGTGTGGTTGTATGTAAGACTGTTTGCTCAAGGTTGCAGTCCAGTGGCAACAAGTAGTAGTTAGCCAGCACTGCCTCATATCACCATCCACTGTGAGACGTCAAAAGTTGCCATCAGCCAAATGCTGGTCAGTTTTGGCGGTTTTGCTGTTCAGTCTCTTCTGGTCAACAAGCAGCCACCATTTCAGAGACTCTTTCCTATTTGAAAACTCAGTTTTGGAGTTGATACAAAATTTAAGGAACTAGTGAATTTGGGAATTTAATGACAAATGTGGGCACTGGAAAAAAAAAGCTTAAGTGTCCTTGCTTCTAAGTATTTCCTCCAACATTATTTTCTCGTAAGTGTACTGTGATGGCCTTCTGAACAAGGTCATGTTCAGTTCTTTTTTGACCAAGTCTTGCCAATTTTGGTCTTTTATCTTTTATCCTCAGTATTTCTTTATCTGCTACTCGCTCTCCATCAACTCTATTATGAATTGAGCACTTCTACCACTGCTTTTCTCACTCTCATGTGATTTGTTGTTCACCAGATAATGCTAGAAGTCAAGGTGCCTCAACTACTGTATTTAAAATCTTAATCTTCAAAGTCACATGTAGCTATAGCTGTAAAATAAATGTAGTGGAGTAGAAGTATAAAGTTGCAGAAAATAAAACTACTCATGTACAGTAGTTGAGTGTGCTCAGTTACTTTCTACTGCTGCTCATAGTGATGGTTGTGTTGTTGTGACTAAAGGCCTTCAAGAAAATTAAGAAATTAACAAAACATTTCTTGCCAGCATGACTTCATGTCTCATATTTTTATGCAGCTACAGTAAAACAGTACAGTCAGCAGTGAATACTGATGAAGTATCACCTCCTCTTTGACGGCCAGCTTTCTACTTCCTGTTGGTGCTAAGCGACCCCCCCATGATCTCCGTGCTACTGGTTTATCTGTTTAAACTCGGGTCAATCAGGATCATTTAAAAACCCGCCCCCCTGTAAAATTATTTTCTAGTAATGAATTGTAGTCTGTCCCTCCTCCATCCTTCCTCCTTTCCCCCTTTATTCTACATCCAACCATCACACAGGCACTTCTGTTCTGTCCCAGCAAGGATCTTTTCTTTCCCTTTTCTCCTTCATCTTTTCTCTCCTCCTCACCCTTCCATTCCTACCTCCATCTGACCTTTCATTTTTCCTCCTTGTGATCTGCCCTCCCTTCTTTCCTTTCAATGATTCAGACCCACCCATGCTTTTCTTTCCCTCTCCCTCCCCATCCCTTCCTCCATCGCTTTGCTCCTTGTCTCCGGTGATCCCTGGTTCAGTCTCAGCTAGCAGGCTTAGCGCTCTAAAGCTCTCTTAGCACAGGTCGGTGGCAGGGAGAAATCCCGCACTAAGAGGGAATTACCTACCACACAGACTCCTGCAGCACACAGAGACACGTATACACTGGCTGTTACTGTATACCCACAGATCTGCAAGCACAAATACTGTATACAGACACAGATAACTGCTCAGTTGCAGGGTACAGGTCTATTTGAACTTCATACACAAATCTATGTGTTTTCATATGCTTCAGTGTTTTTCTGTATCATATTCCGTGATAATGTTGAGACTTGTATCACCTACCTCTTCCCTCCTTTGTTAAATGACATTTGTTGTTCTTCCTAGGGCTGGCCAGACCCCCCGCACCTTCCTATTGAGCCAGTGTCATGAATTTTTTATGAATGTTTGTGTGTGCAAGTGTGTGTGTGGGGCCCTCAGCTGCATCAATAGCCATTAGTGCAGCAGCCGGGGTAATTGTGCCACAGTGGCTGCAGTGCAGGAGGGAAAAAAAAAACACATTATCTGATAATACTGCAGAGGGCAATAGGGAGGAAAAGATGGAGCGAGGACTCAGTGGGGCAGAGCAGGACAGCATGAGGGAGGATATTAACTGTGTGGTCAGACAGTTAGCGACATTGTTGCTATGCTACTGTCTGATAACTGATTTATACCAGGTGATTGCAGGCAGGAAGTCCAACAGTAGTGCAGCAGTGGGACCGACAAATATGACAGCAATTGTCTGATGACTGTTGTGTTGCCTGGAAATACAAGAAGCCAACACATCTGGCTGAAACAAAGGCTGTGTTGTCAGTGTCAGTTGATTTATTTTGCCTCACACTGGGCCTAGATGAATTCATTTGTGGTGGTCATTAAACTATTGCTTTCAAACCCCGCCCCCTTTGGTGGCTTTGAGAGTGTTGCACTTGCATATTCGCTCTTGGCCTTGTAAACAGTAATTTGACAAAAGGTCGGGTTATCCACGTTTTCTGTAGCTTTCAACTGAGGTGTAGAAATGAGCAAACTCCAACCAAGAACCAGTGTAGACTACCGTGATTTACTGGCTCCAGACAAATTTCTTAAACCTAGGACAAAAACCGTTGTGGTGCCACTAAAAATTGCCGTATATTTCCAGCGGTTCCAAACCTAACCATGTTGTGAGCTGTGGCGCTATGTCATTTTTCACCGTAGCCAAAAACAAGATGCAGTATCTACTCAGAGCAGCCCAGTGACACAGAGTACATACAGAACAGGTGCAGCTGGCTTCTGTCCCTCGTCAGCTCCATCACTACTTGGACATAAAGAAACCAGACATCGGCTCTGGCGAGTCTCTTCTCACGTGTTTTTCAACAGCCGTTGTTATCATTCGCCCCTGTCACAGATCTCTCTAACAAGAGTAATCTTATAATCAATACATTCATCTGTCAGTCACTGTCAGTCATGTAGTTCGTGAATTGTCATTTCTACACAGCAACTATTGATAGAGACCTGAGTTGCTGTTGAAAGCTGTGGAAGTGCAACTTGAGCTAAGATTTTTTCACGTAGATTGTGGCTTGTTTTATTGTTGAACTTCATGCATTCCTTAGTTTCCTCCGAGGCTGAGAATGGACTATCAGCTAACATGGTATAATACTTGAGGGTTTCAGCAGGTGTGGAGAACAGGGGTGCTTTCAGTAATCAGTATCCATGGGCTAAAATGTGCTGCACAGTGCTGTGAGACTAATCAAATGCAATCTTAGAGAACTTGATTCTTACAGTTATTATAATAACAGTTTTATAGTAAGCAACTACTGCGGCACTGCTTAACCAACTGCTCCAAAGTAGACAAAGAAAGAAAGAAAAAGAGATATAAAATATCCACACAGATGTACCATGTCCTCACGGTTCTTCTGTCTTTATCTCTCTCTAGGTACTGTTTCCTTCATACATTCAGTTGTACTTTTTTGGTGTGTGATGAGTTGAGCTGTGTTTGGTTGAGCTGAGTACTCCTACCCTTTCTGTAGATCACTTCCTGAATGGTTCCTAAAATAGCAACAACGATCACAACCAAGGAAACATGCCAGCTGCTCTTTTCAAAACCACATTCACTTTCTGCCATCTCCCTATGACTGGATATTAATTGAATTTTATTAATACCTATGTCAGTATTATACTTTGTCGGTCAAACCTTATTGAATACTTTATTTTAGCATTTTTTTTGTTAAGTCAAATTATTTTCCAATTATTCTTAAAATTTGAACAGATCTTGAGCACTTTTCAGACAGTGTGCTGTGCACTATACAATAAAAAGGTACCATTGCACCAAAATAATAAAAAACAGCTCCAGTCAAGACCTATGCTTTGTTAAACATGACCCTTTCATGTTACACACAAACCAGCTGTGGTCTATAAAGCTACTTGGAAAATAAAGCACCCTTTTGTTTGCTGTCAGTGGCTCATTATCTTTAGACAGGCAATGGAAAAGCAATGCCTCCAATTAATAAAAGCAGTGGAAAATTATCGGCAGTGTTTCAAAACACCAAGAGAACGCAGGAAAGTTGAATCAGTATCAGAAAAGTATTAGAAATTACAGGCGTCTTGCTCTTTCTTTAGGGAGTTAGACGAGAAGGCTGATACCACTCTGATGTCTGTATGGTAAATATGAAGCTACAGTCACCAGCCTGTTAGCCTAGCTTAGCATAAAGACTGGAACATGGTAGCCAGGCCCTTTTCAAAGTGGAAAACACACCTGAATCTTTCTCAAATAATAGACTCTGTCTTGTGTGTGTGTAAAAAGCGAAATAGGTGCTGGTAGGTGGATTCTGTTACCTTTGGACAGAGCCAGGCTAGCTGTTTCCCCTTGTTTCCTGTGTTTATGCTAAGTTAAGAAAGCAAGTAAGCTTTCCAAAATGCTGAACTGTTGCACTCAGAGATCAGGTTTGGTAGAAAGTTCACACCGAAACATGAAGCTGCAGTTGTGTGTCTTGAGACTGAAGTCTTAGGCTGAAGTTAGACCAAATGAAATAAGTTTGATCAGACCATTAAATGCTTAAACTGCTTTGTCATGATTGTGATGCAGAGAATGTAAACAGACAGAGTTGACTGTTGCCTCGCTGCATTCCTGCTAGAAATAGCAACCATGCTGGACTGTAGTGGAGACGCTTAAGACCTTATTATGTGGTTTAATAACACTTAATATGATATGTATGTACCAGTGGAAGTATGGCAAGTATCCTGAAAAGTTTTATCTCAGCTCTGACACATTAAAAATCGGTATGTGCGTCTCTCTGAGAACCTATTTTTCTGTCTTTATGTTAGCCTGTCTGTTATCTCTTACACTTTCTGTTGCCCTGACTTTACACTTCGTCTTGTTCTTTCCTCTCGACACTGAGTGCCTCTTCATTTCCTGTTTTTTTACCTTTATGCCTCACTTTTCATCCACCCTCCTCAGCTCAGTCTCCCTGCCTGTCAGCCTTGGCTTATCCCACAATGTTCTCAACCCCTGCTCTCTGTACCCCTCTTTCTCCTTTTCTGCCTCTCTCCGCCTTGCAGTCTCCTCCAGCAGAGACTATAGACTCGACTGAGGAGACAAGATCGGCAGATGTTTACCCCGCTCTCTGCTGTCACAAACTGTTCACTTCAGTTTATCATGCAATGCACTGGAAGTCACAGGACGAGTGTGGAGTAAAAATAGCCAAGAAAAACTACATTTACCTGAAGATTTTGAGCAGATTTGGGTCAGACAGGGTATGACTTTTGTCAAGCAAGCTTTGTGGAGTTAGCGGCTTAAAGCTCAGCTGAAACTCTTTAGTGATAATGTCCTAAAAGTCTTTCATCTGTGAAAAGTTGTAACACTTTTCAAATTCGACACTTCCACTGCAGGCAGGGAAGAGCAGTGATTATGCTCTTTTCAAGTATTGTAATTGTCACTTTTCCCTGTTCATGAAAACAGCAAGTCTGGGATTCTTGTTTTATTTTTGGCTTGTTGACAGTTAAGGAGCCATTGAGTTTTTTAATGGATACTCAATGACTGCTGCACAAAACATAACAAAGAGAGCCCCTCGAGGAGCTTATCTGTCAGCCAACGGAGGTCCCTGGAGAGATGGAAAAGTCCTAATCTTTGTTTTGCACATACACTAAATATTGTGGAACATTAATGGTATATTTTCCACTTCACTGCTTTTCCAGTTCATTACACCTCTGTGCTAAGCAAATGGGTATGGAAAAAACAACAATATGATCTTTGGAAGTGTAAGCTCCTTTCCATGTGCAGACATACAGACAGAAAGAGTTATTCTCTTACTTTGTTATGCTGGAATCAGGCTCTGAAAATTGACAGGCGGTTCAGACCAGATACTTGCTACTTAATTCAGACATGGTAAATAGAACGTGCCACAATGTAAAGTAGTTTTCAGATATACACTTTGTATACTCTGGATAACACCTGATGAGGAGGAGCAGGAGCGTCTAAAAGTGACTAGTGGTAATATTGTGGTACTAAAATATATCAGCGTGTTAACTTGCCCAGTCCTAACTGTGGTCAGATTTCTTTGTGAATGGGAGATGAAAGTGACGCTTGTTCCTTTTGACTCTGGTCTGCATCATGATCAGGTTTCAGTTTGCACAATACCAGAATAATACATCACTGGTTGAGGTGTTATCACAGCGTACTTATAGTTCTATGAAGGTTTTACCTATTGTCTGTGATAGCATCACTGCAAAACTACTAGATTACCTGTGTGTAATGTAATACTGTTTACATACAGTTTATGACATGGATCAACAGTGATGGAAGCGGCTTTGCAAACCAAGTACTGGAAGGGAAATGATGCATGTTTAGATCCGTTTCTGCACATACAGTAAACCACACTGTCTCCCATTATACACCAGTGGTCCTTTACTGTGCTCTAACACTTAGATAAATCAACCTTATCTCTTAAGCCTAAAGGCCAGTGAAAAGAAGCACAGTGATGACATGCACATTTCAAAACGTGTGTCAGTGGGCTTTGACTGCTTTGGACCTGGGTGGTCAAGACAGTCACAGTCTCTAGTCTTTTTACTCTGCAGCATAATCTGTACTGATTATCAGATTTGAATACCCCAAGCACCAATATGATCCAGTTGAGGCTTTTACTGTAGAAAAATATCATAGACTGTGACCTAATCCCACAGCCTCTAGTTTGTGTGACAGTGTAGAATCAGTAGGAATTCATAGCAGAGGCACTGGCAGCATTTTGTTTTTGTGATTTTTTTCCCCCCTCTGACCACCTCTGACTCTCACTAAGACAAAGTCATGGAAAAGGAAATGTTCTGGTAAATGAAACGTGACTCTCCTGTTTGTGAGACTTGTTCTTTCCTGACAGATAACCAACAGAGTTGGTTATCCAGCAAAGAAATGGCATGGAGCCCGAGTTGGTACAGCTGCACGTACATATGAGCTTACCATTAGCCCTTTCTCTCTCTCTTTGTCTGTCTGTCTGTCTCTCTCTCCCTCTCTCTCTTCCTTTGCCCCCCCCCCACTGAGTGGCTGTTTTTGTGGATTGTTCTCCCACCGTTGTCATAGCGACTGTGATGCAGACAGCCCGAACAGGCTGCCTGTCTGCTTGGATATGTCAAGTGTGTGTGTGTGTGTGTGTGTGTGTGTGTGTGTGCGTCTGATAAAACGCTAGAGTGCTCTCAGCTTAGAGAGGAAGTGTTTGGAGAATTATGTAATGTCGTCTTTTTTAAAGTGGGGAAAAGTCAAGAAGAAGAAGAAGAAATCCTATCTGTCCATCTGCATGTTTCTCTGTCTGCATATTTCACATTATATCAAGGATGTGTAGTGTTTATGAATGCCATGCACTTAGAGGCCTGGATATGTTGGAGGCTCAGTGTAGAATATTTTGTCTTTACCGTCTCTTTTTGTAAGCTGGGTGCACTGTTTAAACACATTCACTGTCAGGCTGTGGGGGGTTGACATGAGGCTCTTTCCTGTGTGTAAAGTTTCCACTGAGGCTGTGGGCTCTATGCCAGTAGCCACCCTGTATAGATGGAGGGGGAAGATGAGGGAGGGGAAAGGGGGGGTTGGCAGAAAGGAGGAGGAGAACACATGGATGGGATGGGAGGAGAAAGCAAAAGTGAGTATAGGGACAGGGTGGGATGCACTCGATGGGGGAGAGAGAGAGAGGAGAGAGGGGGTGGGAGGATGGGAGGATGGGAGGATGGGCTCAGTGCCAAGTGGGAGGTGTGTGAATCCTTGTGACGCTGCCATTCTCCCGTAGAGAGCCCTCTTATTGGACAGCATAAGGGGGGTCTATAAATAGGCCCCTAATCTGCAAAAGAGAGAGCTAAAAATAGAGGGACGCAAACACACAGAGAGAGAGAGGGATCAAGAGAGGTATTGATGAGATGTTCGATGATACAGAGTTGTAAACAGAGAGAGAAATGTTTACAATACAATATACAAAAAAATGGGAGTTTCATATTCAAGGTCTTGGAATAAGAACTGAATAAGACTTTGGAAAATTAGTTTGAAAAACAAAAAAGTTGCTCTGTCCTGAGTCACACCTAAATTTTAATCCAGCTGTCGCTTTAAGGGACATTACCAGTGGTTTTAGAAGTTTTAATCCTTTTTACCTGACTAACTGCCATGTTTGAAAACATCCCATAGGCTTTCAAAGTAAGAGAGCCACCTTGGAGCAGTCACCAGTTTCACTACAAATTATATTTAATATATTTTAATTATATTTCAGTGAACAATAATTAAACCGCCATGTTTTTTTGTTGTTGTTTTTTTACTAAATGTTCTGATACATTTCTGACTTCTCTTCAAGGGGAACTCCACCAATTTTGTGCAGCCAGGTCTGTTTACAGGTCTTGGAGAGAGGAAAAAAGTTTTATCAAACCTTTTATGGCTCTGTTATCCGTCCTCTAGTGATGTCACTGGAGTCAGTGCTGGTCGGGGCTGAAGACTACAAATCTGAAACTAAAGAAACTCTGGCAGGTGTGGAGTTAGAAAGAAGACAGCTCATCAGGCGTCTGAAGCCCGCTCTCATCTCTGTTAAAGGCCAGCAGCTCGAGGCTGCAATAGCACCTAGCATAGCACACGCAAATCACTGACTGAACCGTTGGCGGTCAAGTTGCATTGTGGGTAATGAAGGTGCCATATTTTGACAAGGAAGAAGAATGCATGCAATATAAAAAGATGATATCTCTGGTTCTGCCGCATCAATTTTGATCCCAACCTTCCATAATGAGTTCAGCAGTGTAATAGAAATCCAATACTAAGCCCAGTGACTACTTTTTAAGCTCTTCAGCCAGTCAAATGCAATAGTGTAACGTTAACAATAGTAAATAGATAGTATTTAAATAAAATGACACACAGTTCACATCAGTTTTAAATCAGTGTTATATTGATTGAGTTAGTTCCCAAACATTGAATCAATGTGTCAGTATCAAACCCAGAGGGTGAATAGTTAACGATTAGACTCATTAAAGACCTCATGGTACAGTAGTCTGCCCTGATTGATACAAATGGGGTGGACAAAATAGTAGAAACACCTATGTGATGCAGTACAATTCAGCAGTACCACAGACCTCCAGTAGGACCATGCCTTTGAATCAACACCTGCATTGCTTTTTGCTAGGTGGTCCTAATAAACGGGCTGCTGAGTGTATAGTGGATAGTTGCTTGATGTGATATTTTACAAGTAAGATGTTAATTAAAGTGGTTATTTGTCTTCAAAGTTTTGTTAAGCCTCAGTTTTCTGAACAGACTTCACAGACGTGTTCTCAGTCTGTTGACAGGTGAAGCAGCTTTCTTCCTCCTCAACATTTATCTCCATATGGTGTTAGCAGTGCTGTTTGTGCGTTGTTTTTCTTTAACCTCCATATGCTCCTTTGCACAGCTGTAGTTTACAAACCTTGGTTCATTTTTATGAGTAAAATCCAAAACTGTATAACTTGACTTTAACTTTGGTGAAGCTGGAAGTTAAATCTCTGCAGGTGCATCTTAATCATCCTCCATGTTTGTTTTTACTTTCTTTCTGTGTGTGTGTGTGTGCGTGCATGTGTGTGCTCATAAATAAAGGAAGTGAATGTGTTGTTCGAGCTCTGCACTTAAAGCTTTGTTTTACCTGCTTTCAACACAGAAAAAACAGCAATTTCATGCCTCAAAAATGTTTTGCAGTGTTGGGAATAATGATTTTCCATCCTTGATAAACAAGCACGGATGTTGTAAAACAGATCATGTCTGTGTGAAGTGACTGCTGATGTTAAAAAGGTTTCTGTCACATAGAGTTTTTAAACGGTCACCACTTGATAACATATCTCTGCCAGCAGTAGAGATAATTCAGTATTTATTGTGATGATTAACTGTCTCGAGCAAGATTCATGTTTCTGTGAGTCACGTTACGCTGACATAAACGGAAAACAGCACAAGGTGGAGAGTGGTTGTTCATGTTGAAGGAAAGCTGCAAATCTAGTGAGGAAACGCTGGTCTAGAAGCGAAAACTGTGCAAGAACTCAGTGTGAAGTTCCCTCCTGATCTTCAACTTTTAAGATAAACTTTTTCATGTCTTCTAATCTCCTCTCCTCCACCCCCCTCTTCTCCCCACTCATTCATAGCTCTCTCAAGTCTCTAATTATGTTCACTTGCTGAGTGAGTTGGGAGGGTGGGAGTGCGTGTGTATACTCACACACATACATGCCTGCATGCTTAAGCCTGTAATTAGTGCTCTTTAAGATGACAAAAATTCTGAGAAAATGTTAAAAAGAGCAGGCCTGTGAGTGTGCATGAGCGCGCACAGGGAGCCAGCAGAGAAAAGTGAAAAAAAAACAAAACTGTACTACAGTCTTCTTTAAAAATAATCTTTTTCTTTCCTCTCAGAGTTTTGGGAGAAAGGTCACTGAAATGTTGAAAAAAAAAATAAAAGATAATAATTTGTCATGGATTAAAACATGTCTGTGTGTTGGTCAGGACTTAAAAGGGAACGGCTGGTTAGTTACAGAGAGAGCGGTGGACTTCCTGTGAATTTGAGTATAATGAGTGTATAATTAAAGTTGTGTGTATGCGTGCTTGTGCCTGTGTGTTTTAGAAAGTGACTCATCATTTGTATTTGTGCATGTACAGTAACCTAACACCCAACCCAACCCAGTGTAGGACCAGAGTAACGCTCATTATTCCCTCTACCTCTCACTAGGCCTGCTGTTTTCATTTCTTGCATATGAGTGTTTGTTTCTTAACTTTATCCTTTCTTCCTTGTTTTCTGGTCTTTTTTTCCGTCTCCTTCTTTGCTGCCTTTTTTGCTAGCTTTCTGCCCCATGTTGTTCTTTCATTTGTCGCATGCTCTCTTGATTTTTCTTGTTTCCTTTAGCCTCTCTGTGTGCAGCCTCCAATGCTTTTAGCACCAGGAGGATTTTGTCTCAGTTTCGTCACTGGCAGAGTGAAACCACTTTGTCACTTCCCCCTGAGCTCCAGGTCGTGTGAGGTCACCTCAGCCTCCATTGTGGCTCCAACGTTGTGTAGTTGCACTACAGAATCTGCAACTGGGTGCCCTCTTTATTTTCTGGCTTGTGTGTGAAGTATATTACCTTGTGGTTTTGGGGTTTTTTTTGTTTTTTTTTCGTGAATACACATCTCTTATGACAAAAATTAAGAGAAAGTGGTAAAACCAGTATATATTGTGTTTGTATTGGGGCCCAAGTTGTAGCATTATCAACAGATTCAGATAGTCACTAGGTCATTGCCTCTATGCATGTAGGCACGTTTGTGAGTAATTTAGTGATACATGTGTGGGTGTGTGCGTGCGTGCAGAGCTAACTAGGCTCACCGAGGCTGTGTGTTCAGTGATAAGTGAATTTTTCCAGCAGCCATTGTTCATCATAGATGAGGGAATTGTAAATAAGTACACAGCAGCCCTTATGTATTGATCATCACTAGAGACTAAAAAGTCCCAGGATGAGGAGTCTTTAGTAAAAAATGTAAGTTGTGAACCAGCTCTGGGCCTGCTCCATAACTCATGTCTCCTGTGTACTTATGTTTGCTACTTTAATTCAGCTTACTGTGGAGTAGTGATTTCAGAACCGTTTGCAAAAGAAAACAAATACAGTAATATTTTTCTTTCACCTTTTTAACTTGAGCTCCAGCTATGTTTTTGTTTCAGAGAATAAAAGTAGAGTGAGTGGATATTGAACTGCACCAAAGTTGCCTCAAGAGCACAAACTGCAGCACCAACTTCTGTGCCCAGTCTTTACTAAACCACTGTGTGTGTGTTGGTCTGATAAGCAATGAGACGTGAGATCATTGGGCTATCCAAGTCTTTATTTCTGTATAAGGAGAGAAGGCAGAGAGGGATAACCTAAGTGTCGTGATTGATCATTGACTAAATTTCTGTTGTTTCTCCAAAACAAGCGAAGAATCAGAAGAGCAATGTTGAAACAGGAATAGAAAAAATATTTAACTACACTAAGAAGGGTTTGTTGAGTCAAAGGTCTTTTAGTTTTTATTGGCAAGAGTTTTATGTTTGAGTGACTTTTTAGCCTTTAGGCCTTTTCATGATATTTGAACAAAGATTTTGGCAGTTAGAGGTATGGCTGGGTGTCAGACTTCAGGACGTCTAAGGTCCTGACCTAAATGTGTCCGCAGATGGTCAGATTTGTTGTCTTGTTTCTTTTGATCAGATAGTTCCTGATTTAGCCATTTTTAGACTGTATTTTATTTTGGCGAGGTTCTTGTATTTAGTAACAGATAAGATCTGCAAAGCTTCTTTTGAGAAATATATATATATATATATATATTTTTTTTTTTTTGAAAAACGTTTTACATGTCTCAGATTAAGGTGTTGAAGACATTGTTTGTAGATTAGGTTGATTAGTATTAAATGGGCAAATCAGAAAGGTGATAGATAGAAATAAGGCACCGCCAAGATGGCCAGTCCTGCTTTTCATTTCATCATTTAAACAGGAGAGACGATCTGTGAGCCATTGTGTCTTGGTCAGTGTCCTCCCCCTTCCCTCTCTCCTCTTCCTCTGACTCTATCCATCTCTTTCTCTGTCTCCCTCTCTCTGCTTTCCCTCTCTGACTGTCATTCCACATTTATGACCGGCCTGTGATGTGTACCCAAGACCGAAGGGGCACGGCAAGATGGCCGCTGTTGCCCTGGCAACAGAATGGAGAGCGAGAGGAGAGAGTGAGAGATTTTTTTTTTTCTTTTTGGTTGGATGTTCAGGTTATCAGATGCAGAGAATATGTGAAGAGGGCAGCAGGGACACACAAAGAGAAACTGTCCGCCCTTCAGTTTCTCTGCAGGCTCACTGGACATCAACAGTAAATGCCCAAACAAGTGTTGATAAACAATGTCATGTGGTGTGTACTTTTTTTTTTTTTTTTTTTTTTAAATTTTGTACAGTGGATACCTCACGTCCTAGTATTCATAGTGAGAAAAGCCTATTTGTTCGTACAGTGACATTAGCTGTGTCCCAATTCAGGGTCTGCATCCTTCGAAGTGCGCAGCCTACGTGGTCTCCGAAGGATGCGGCTTCGGAGGATCCTCCGAAGGCTACGTTAACCGTTGGTAATTGGGACAGTGCTTCGGGGCACTTCCTGGTTGCGGCATAACGTCATAACCCCCCCAAGCCGGACGAACGGCAGATAAACGGCAAAACAGACAACAAACGGCAAAACAGACAACAGACAAACAACAAAAAAAGACAGTATGGATTTAGAAGTTTGGATTTTGTTTTTTGTAATATATTTATTTATTGAAGAAGAGGAGAGGCGGTGTCGTCAGCTTAACAGAAGACGGCTGATTTTGTTTCGGCTGAGAGAGCGCAGTGGGCAGGTAACATTAACTTATTTTTAACCCATACCAATGATCATTTGAATGCGTATTCTCCGCTGCTGCTGGCGGTGCTGCTGCTGCTGCTGCTTGCCATTGCCGTTAGTACAGGCGCGCAAAGCATCTTGGGATATGTGAGGCCACGAAGGATGGTAGTGATGCATCCTCCGAATTCAGGGAAAAGTGGGACGCATTAGAAGGGCGCATTTTAAGGACCCTTCGATTTTTGGCGAATTGGGACAGCCTTCGCGCAGCGTTGTGACGTAAGCGGCCTTCAAATGCGCACTTCGAAGGATGCAGACCCTGAATTGGGACACAGCTATTGTGTGTCTTTGGGACTCTGGGAGTAAGTGTGTGTGCATGTGTGTGTGAGGGAGCACGGGTTGTGGTCTTTTGCTGTCTGTCTTGATGCGGTGCTGGATTAGAGGGGTTACATAATGCGCTCTGAGCTTCAAGCAGCATACGCTAAGAGGATTACCACAAGTCTACTAAAGACACTGGTCCACAGACACACTTGCACACACACACACACAGTGCTACGGTGCGTAATTCACACACTAAAATATAGTGTCCACCTGCATTCACACGGTGTGTGTGAGTATACAAATGCACACACAAAGAGGCCTGGTTTTGTACACCACCTGAGTCATTTGTCTGGGTGCACACAGTCCTAACTATACAGATACAAACAGAGACAGACACACACATGCAGAATACCTCTGACTGGTGTTATGTAACAGTGGGCTTCTCACCTCACTCATCTGTTCTTCAGAAGGCAGCAAACTTTGCTTTGTATCCACCAACCACCGCCGACGGTTTTCAGAAAACAAGAGGAACTAGGAACCACTTCCACATCTGAGATAGTAAAATCATGGTTGGTATCCCAAAAATGAGGTTCCACCATGTAATAGACAAAGTTACCTTGTGTGGTTTTCATTAGAAACACACTTTGTTTACATGTAGCTCTTCTCACCAGAGTGCTTTGTGTGTGACCTTCAAGGTGAAATAACATCTGAATTCTCCACAGTTTGTGTGAGGAAATACCAACTATAATCTTCCTGCAGCTGAAGTGCATCGTTTTCCATTTTTAAGAATGAAATCGTTTTTGGATATGTAAGTGAAAAAACACAGTCCAAACTTCAAGCCCCCTAAGTGGGCGTTTGTCTGGCAGTGTTCAATTGACATTTTAGGGTGAGCGTTGCTAAGAAATATGCTGTCAACTTCTGTGGTGAACTACTGACCAAAGAACGTCATAACCCTATAGCCAACAAATGCTGACGTAAGGTAGTGTTCTCCCTTTTAAACAAGAAGTCACTGGTTATTAACTGTCTGTGCCAGCAGAGTGTTGAAAATTTGGGAGGAGCACCGATTTCCTCTTAACACTCTTTGATTATGTTACTTCAGCACGCTCAGTGTTGGCTGCCTCTTTAATGGGTTCAGTTATAGTGATGACAAATAGCCAGACTGTCAAAACGCACAGCTACAGGTAGTCTTGTAACCTCAGGGCTCCGTACGTTACCCACTGCTTCGGATCACAACACTGTATGAAGGCACAGAGAAATGCCCCCACCCGGTTTGCTGCCTGTACGTTACGCTGGAATTAAAGTGATATTATGGACTGTTTTTAGAGCCTGCCCATACAAATAATGCACCATGCTCTACAGAAAAATAAACAAAAGGTTTCCTCTTTTTTGCAAGTATGCAAAAACATATATTCTAATTCCTTAAAATGAATTTTAATTTAATTCTAATTTAAATACCTTGGAGCTATTACATCACATTTCCTACCTCATAAAACAATACAAATGACATTACTGCTGTGGGGGGCCGCCCTCTGCAGTTAACACAAATATGTATCATGTTGTCCTCCTGGTGTGCACATGTGTTTTGGTATTGTAGACCTGCTCGTATACACTGTCATATACAGTGTATGTGTACGTACACATGCATGTTGGCAAGTGTAAATACTGTAGTTGTCACCATTGCTGCGGTTGTTGTCCTGATGGCTACCAGGCCTCAGAACTTGTTTTACCGGAATTGTCCTTCTCCCCCCTGTCCTCTGGTATTAGGGGGGCAGTTTGAGGCCTTGAAAGGAGACAGAAAGGGTGTGCTCTGCGTCTTTGTGTCTATAAGCTGTACTGGTAGCACCTTTGCCAACAAGTCAAGTATCTAATCTTGTTGTGATTGGATGTGTGTTTGTGTCGTTTGGCCTTCACTTGCCTTTTACTGAACCATCACTGTCAATAGAAATCTAGTCAAACATGAGCTCTCCTATTTCAGATTTTTATCAAGTTTTACAGCTCTTAGAGCTATTCTTATTTTTTATGTTTTCCCACTCCAGCAGTTCAGTTTTTAGGCTTTTGTGAGGGAGGAACTGAGAGTAAGGCTGTCACAGGCTTTGAGAGAGAGAGTGAGTGTGCATGGACTACACTAAGAGGAGCTCATACATATATGAGTGTGTGTTTGCATGGTTGGGGTGGTCAGAGAAGGTAGCTTGGGGGGTGGGACAGAGAGAATGACTGAGTGGGGAGGAAAGACAGAGAAGTAACAGGGAGGGGGGCGTCGGGGCAGCTCAGGCATTTTATAGATGCGTAAAAAGGGACCCTGAAGGAAGGAAGTAATGACAGACCAAACCCTCCCCCCACCTCTTTATGTACACACACACACACACACTTGCTATCCATTTCCTGCAGTAATTGACCCATCTCTCTCTTCTCTTCTTTATCCCCTCAATTAGATCAGTGTGCACACACACATACACACAGGCAGACACACACACACAGGTATACAATTGATGACCATTCTTTGACCTGTCACCAGTTGTGAGCAGGAGAGGGAGTGAGTGGGAGAAGAGAGAGGAAAAAGAGGGATGATGAGCCTGCAGGGGAATGAGTGGAGATGAGTGGGAGGAGGACGGACGTGAGGAGGAGACATATGTTTAGGGAAGGAGCAGTGACGTGAAATCTGAGGCCTGAGTCTGTTAGGACCCTCACATGATAGGAAACAGTGACACACATGAAGTTTAGCATTGAAACAAACACCTAAACAGCTGGAACTCTACAAAATGGTACATTGCTGCCACCATCTGCTAAGGAGCTTGGTTCAGTGCCGAAACAGGGCTAATGAAAACCGTGCTTTTTCTCCTATACTGACAGATTAGGTGTTTTAATGTAGCAAGTCACACACTATTGGCTATGTACGTTGTCACTGATGTGTTTGTCAGATCCCTCTTTTAAGTTTTATTTGTTTGTATAGATGTTAAATAGGAGTCATAAATGTTATGTGCTAAAAAAAAAACCAAAGGCTTAAAGATATTTCTGGCCCATTAGCATTCAGACTGTTAATGAACCCACTGCAGTATTTACTACTTGTGTGGAGTCAGTGACGACACCTGTTGTCCATGCTTCTGATAGATAGGTTCTGATAGGTTACCTGACTGTATGACTGCCTCATCTCTCCCATCTGAACTGTATACTGTAACTATGAATTTGTTCTTGGTGACCTGAAGGCCGCTCACCGAGACAGCTGCAGTGCTGTGTGGGCTCTGACACACCAGGCTGTGTGATCAAAGCCTACAGTCACCTCACCTCACTTCACCTCTTCAAAGCACAGTTTTCCTGTGCAGTGAGGGATCATTACCTAAATTTTAGGTGTGCTCACTTTTGGACTTATCTCCAAATAAGGTTTTTTTTTTTAGATCATTTGGCTAACCTGTTAGCTTGTTTACAAGCTGTCTTGTTACCTGACTGCTTGTGATCTTCTCCTTGTTGGACTTACTGAGAACAATATCATGAATTATGGCCAAAACTATGCAAATAAAAGTTGTAATAAACTGGAAGAATCCTTTGATGGGTCTCACAATTGAGTTTGATGCCAATTCAGCATACTAAATCAGCTGATTAGCCCCTTATAAAGGACAACTAGAGCCAAAGGTGTTGGACATACTGCAAAAGTTATGGGCACCAGTCAACCACAGACACTCTTATGACAAAAAGGTTTTAGTTTGTTCAGTGCAAAGAAAACAAAGCTGTGAGTAAAGCTGAAAGAGTCGGAAAAGTTTGGACAATCTTCTGGAAAAGGAATTTGAATATTTCCGGTTTGGGAAGTTTGGAAATACCTCATCCTTACTGATATAGAAACAAAATGCAATTTGGTTCACATACAAATCTAAGTGCACATTTTGTGATTTGAAATATGCCCCCTCTGTCACTTAAAATGTTGTAAAGAGTCTACAACAGTAGAATTACATGGTCTGTTTGGCATTCTTTTGGCCAAACCACTGTTGGCACAAACATGGACCAAAAATCCAACCAACACACATGGAAAAAACAGAATAGAATTTTAAAATGCGAAACAGTGAGTAGGTTTTTTTTTTTTTTTTTTGTTACATGCATGTTAATAGGGCTGACCTGAATACCATTTTTGGGGTTCCGAAGCGTCACTGAGAATTACCTGAGAATATAATAATTCATATTTTCTGTTGAGGTAGAAACACTGAAACTGCTATTTTACAGGGGTGAAGCAACATCTCTATGATGAGATGGCCTTGCAATTAGCAAATAAAATGAGTTTTCAACAAAGGAGCCAATTAGGAGAGCACTCAATTATTGCTCTCAACTTTTCTATGGTAGAAACACTTTCCACAGATGATACATGGAACTAGAAAAGAGGAAAACAGACCTCAAATTCTTCTTCTCCTGATTGGCCTTATTAAAAGAATTCATAAATCTTTCCTCCCTGTGTTTCCATTCCTTCTCATGGAGTCCCTTTTTCAGTCTTCACTCCGTGAGCCATGAGTCTGCACAACATTGAAGTATGTTTTTCTCTCACACGTACACGCTCACATCTGCTCTCGGTTGCTTGTTGCTTATATTAGGGACTTATTTAAGGGACTTTAAACGTGACAAAATGTTTGTCTGTGCCAATGTGTGCCTCTCCTCCTTGTCCAGGATTTTGTGTTTTCTTTTTATTTCTTGGCTCCCTGAGTGTAGGACTCAGGTTTCCGGCAGTGAGAAGACAAAAAACTAAAACTGAGAGAGGGTGGGTTGGAGGGTTGAACTTTACCAGCAGGTAATGTTATGGCACTTAAGGAACTTTTGCTGCAGCCACTCTGTCTTGGATGCATTTCCTCTCTTGGTGTCTCTCTTTTTATCGCTAGTTGATCCCTTGCTTTCCTTGTCTTTTAATTTCTTCTACTCTTCTCGCAAATTACCTTCCAGCTTCTCTCTCTCTCTCTCACTATCTCTCTCTGTCTCTCTCTCTCGCTCTGCGCCCAGCCAGCCACAGGAATGTATCTCGAGGAACGCCTGGCGAGACGAACTGGATCAAACGAGTTCAGAGCAGTGCTGGAGCCCGGCTGTCTCTTGCTCTCTCTCAGTCTCCATCTCTTCGCCTGCTCTCTCCTCGTCTTCCTCTGCACTCCCCCTCCCGTTCCTCTCTCTCCTGTTCCATGTTTTCTCTCTTTCCCCCCCGCCCCAGGTCTCCCTCTTTCCTCCTTGCTTTCCTCCTTTGCTTTCCTGCAAATCCTTTCCCTTTCACTGCTCTTTTTCTTCTCTCTGCTCTCTCTTTTTTACCCCCTCTCCAGTCTTCCTCACTTTCCTTCTCCTTTTCTCTCGTCCTTCTCCTCTATTTCTCTGGCACGATAGAGAGACAAAGAGATCTTTTGAATGCCTTCGCGTGTAGGAGGTGGACCTCAAGGGAGGGGATCGTGTGGATGTTTGCCCTGTGTGCATGTGTGTGTGTGTGTTAGGCTCTGTTTATGTGCACATTAGAGCCCTTTAGCCCAAAAAAGAGGGGAATGCAATCTGATACAAAGAGACACACACACACACACACACACACACACACCTTCTCCACATCAGACAGCGAGCCGTGTCGTGCTCTCCACCCTGTCTGTCAGTCACTCAGGCGGCACTCCTAATTGGCTTATAATGCCCTTGTTACCATAGAGGAACCCTTTTGCCCCACCCCCCACTTCTGTCTGCTAGCCTGTTTGTTACTCTTCAAAACAGGCCATCTAGCATGGGGGTGGGTTAATATCTGCATGCGTGTGTTTGTGTGTGTGCGCATTCATGTGGGGGTTAAGGGGTGGGTGCAGAATCAGGTCTCCCCCAGGGGCACTTGCGCAGGGATGCACTCCCATCTTTGTCTGGGGGACAATAGAAAGCTGTGTGTGTAATGTGTTGGTGGACGTGCGGGTTCATAGACATCATGTGTGCATGGTTTTGATCTCTGTTTTGTGCGTGCGTGTGTGTATGTGTACATACAAATGATGAGTATGTGCATGTGTGCATGCAGATAATTGGTGTCTCATTTGTGTATTAGACTGGTGACTCCTAACAGATTTCAAGGTCAAAGATCTTCCTGTCTTGACTTGAGTCTTGTTGACTGCTTATTAGAGAGTAGCTTATTTTTTAGCTAAATGCTAACAGACCTCATGTAATTCTATGGACTAAACAGGGTTGTTGCGTTAGTGTGAATAAAGGTGTTCAAGTGGAAACTTGTTTTTACACTGGAGATTGAGTCAGGCCCATGCACACTACTAATGCACCAGATGTGTATTAATCCACAGCTGACAATAGTCCCTAACAAATTCTGTTTACCCCTGTTTGAGCAATGTTTGCTAAAAACTACAGAGCCGCCCTGCAGTTATAGGAAGTCCCCGAGTCTTTTCTTAAGAAATGAAATGATAAAGTTGCAAGGCGTTATTAAAGATTTAGGTTTGCAGTAGGAACTAATGGGCTTGGGGATCAGACAGAGTAGAGAAGTTCCAAAGTACTGGGAAATGGACTAAAGCATCATTGGTTTTGGACTGTGAAATTAGCTACAACAACCAATGAGAGCTAACCAGATGGTCAACCAACCAGTTAATGTAGGGTTCAGACCCATAGCCCGGAATATTTAGCTTGTTACACTACTGATCCTGACAAACGGGTAAAACGTGAGCTAGAATGAGTTTTTTTCCTGGGCATGCTCAAAACTTAACATTGACATATTATCACTTT
The DNA here is from genome assembly GCF_017976425.1 of Toxotes jaculatrix. Classification (NCBI taxonomy): domain Eukaryota; kingdom Metazoa; phylum Chordata; class Actinopteri; family Toxotidae; genus Toxotes; species Toxotes jaculatrix. Next base: position 24,250,118 of record NC_054397.1, on the reverse strand, counting down.
ATTAAGTTGTTATGGTAAATGGTTGCCTATTTTTACATCTAGTAGGCACAGAGCAACATTCACATTCATTTGGGGTCTTGTTTCTGCCAATTTCCTGGTAAAATTAAGTCCAATATTCACTCTCCAGTTATCTCTGTTTTTCTCTCTGTCAGCTACTAAGGGAAATATCTGACTCTTTAGCGAGTTGCTAAATTTGCCCGTTAGCTATTTGGTCCCGGACAGGTAGCTTTTTAAGGCTTTGTGCTTATAACAGCTTCCTGCTGTGACTCAAAACAGGGTTGATGAGAGTTGTGGCCCATAAAACCAAAACAATGGGCTGAAAGATGCTAAAACACTTCACATAGCTGAGAGGGCCTGCAGAGCTGGGTGATAATTATCTGAGGGTTCATCACCAAGCATGACTTCACACTGTATATACTCACTTGAGTCACTTAATATACAAAAATATAGATTAGTGCAACTTTATCAACATAAATGTAGCACTTTGTCATAATTTGTTTTGTCACAACAACAAACGCACTGTGCGGTTGTTACTTTTATGATTGAGTAATTTGTGGTAGAATGCTAGACATTAATATGGTATAAAGGTATTTAAGTGTGTGGTTATAGAATAGTATAGGTTTCCTGTGGTAACCTGTATTCACTGTTTGGGATGCAGTCATAAGCAGGGCTGCAGAGCCAGGTTTTATTAACCCATGTTGACCCATTCATAGCATCAGCAGACATTATTTTCCTGGGAGCTGCTTTGTAGTGAAAGCTGTGTGCACAAACTGGGAATTCCTTTTTCTTTGTCTCTGTCTCTCTCTGTCTGTTTTCCTCTCTCTGTGCATAACTGTCCAGTGCCTCTTTAAACCACATAGCGTTCGAATTAAGGAAGTGGCCTGCCATCTTCTCATTGGCTGCTTTAGTGGGCTGTGGGCGGGTTATAGTCATTGCGAATGTGTCGGGGATAAAAACCACTGCGATTTCTTAGCTGAGGCAGGCTGTGAGTTTCCAGATGATCTCGCAACAGCGGACACACACACACACAAGAAAAACAGTGTGACAGTTCAACAGAGATGAGTGAGCTGCGCCTGTGTGGGTGAACGGGAGGAAAGTCAACAGAGATTAAGTGAATGTGGAATAGAAATGGAGGGAGGGGTAGGAAAGCTAGCTCCGATGAAGAGCTCAAGGTAGGACGGCGTCATATCATAGGAGAAAATGAGGAGGCAGAAATGATGAGAGATGAGAACAAGACAGGAGAGGGGGAAATTGGAGATGTGAAGGAGCGCAGCCGAGATGGGAAATGAGAGTGAAAAGGTTGAGACGGAGGAAATGTGGCGCTGGAGGAAATGCAAAGAAACACTGAGAAAATGAGGGAGGTAGGAGGAGAGATGTGCATGTCACAGCCGAAATGAACAAGAGGGAGGACGGAGGGAGGAGGGAGGAGAGGAAAGGTACATGTGACAGGGAGAGAAGGATAGACGAGGGGGGAGGAGGAAAAGAGCGGCGTATGTCAGCTAGAGAACAATAAGAGGCGTTCATGACACGTCTCCAGGGGTATCGACTCGATGTGTTCCTCCTAATAGGAGCTAAAATAATTAATAACTTCCTCTGTCGCTTTCTTTCTCTGCCTCTCTTTCTCTGTGCTCACACACACACACACACACATGTTGACTCTTTCTCTCTTCACATACAGAAACCCATTCAGACACTGCACAGAAGTGCACACACACACACACACACACACACACACACACACACACACACACACACACACACACACACACACACACAAGTTAGTGAGTAAAGAGCAGCCTGGTTGTCTGGCTGATTCTGTCGATTCTTCTCTTTGAATCTAAACTGCCTAAATTCACATCACACACACTACAACATAACCTATAGCTCCTGTGTAATCATGCGCTACTAACAGACCCCCCTCCTCTGAAAACACACACACACAAGTGAGATGGAAAGACAGATACAGAGAGGGAAAGTCCTGTTCTAATGTTCACTCACATGAATAAGTGATGGTGTTAAGAAGCGACAGTCTGGGTGGGAGGGTGCTCGGGTAGTGTGGGGTTAAGGGTGTGTGTATGTCCCTGCACACACACACACACACACACACACACACACACACACACACACACACACACACACACACACACACACACACACACTTATTTTTTGCTTGAACGGTTCCCCAGAACCAGTGATAGGGAACAAAGCCTACTGCTGGTGTTCTTCAGTGTTGGTGGTGTGGTTGTGTGTGCGCGTGTGTGTCCACAGTCATGTGTGTGTGTGTGTGTTCATTGTGTTTCGTGGCATGTGTGTGACATGCGGATGTTTATGGCCCGGGGGCATGAGGGGAGAGAGCGAGTAGGAGGAGAAAAAGGCAGAACTACAAATAGGGAGGGAGCGGAGGACCAGTGAGGAGAACAGGATGAAAAAGAGAGTGAGAGAGAGAGACGAGTGTATGTAGTCATTGAGATGTTGAAAGCGAGCCGCAGGCAGTCTGTGTGCTCTCTCTCTTTATCCCCCCCCCCCACACCCCTCTCTTTCTCTCTCACTCCTCTTTGTGAGCCTGGAGAGCAGATAAAAGCTGTCCTAGTCTTGAGGACAATAACGGCCATCACAGCTTTGCTGCAGTCAGTGTCGCCTACCTGCCTCCTCTTGTCTCCAGCTCCAGCTTTATTTTATCACCTGCAACACACAGCAAGCGACCGCCTGTATAGGTGCTGCGGTGCTTCCATCTGAGCTTAGTCTCACAAACCTTTCTGCCGCTTTGTACTCTGCACGTAACCTTCTCTCACACATGCAGCTGCAACATTGCAGGGTTCAGTATCTGAGTAAGGTAGCACTTTTCTTTGTTCTCACATAATGTAGCTCTCTTGCATGGAAAGAAATTCTGCTTTGAGTCTGTTCCCACATTCACAATGCTCTTATGGACAGAAGAGGCATTTTTTCTATTTACCATGGGGGGCAGCACAGCTAGAGAACAGGAGCAACCTGGAAAAACAAGGATACCATAGAAGAAGGTGGCCATGAATCCTCACATATGGTCTGCCATGACTATACAAATGCTTAACACTGTCTTAGGTCTAACACCAGAAGTGTCCATTACAGTAATTTTTTACAAATTAGAATAATATTTCTGTTGAGCTTCGACATTCCCTTTCAGCCAAAAACCTCCAGTAATAGATTCAGACCTGGAAAATGTCAAAGAATGATATGATCTGCAAATTATAAAATCTATTTAAATACATTTTTAAGACAAAAATAAACCTTACAGATGTGGAGTGCTGGCAGGTTTCACTTCAGGTTGCAGCTGTTAGGGACTGTAAGTGTGCTGTGTTTTATTGCACAGGGATGCTTCAGGTGATGAAGTTTGTGGTATTTCCCATTTTTGTTAGCAGGAGTAGTTTACAGACTTCACGATATACAACACCCATCTGTTTCGTGTCTGATTTTTAAGATGCCCTGTGGAGTTTTTGACCACTAATAGCTCTATAGAGCAATGTTTTTGCAAGTAGGTGCCCATTTTCTTTAAACTGTGCAACTGCATTCTCATAACAGACATTCTTGCTGCTGCTTTCTGACCTTTGATACCAAAACAATGTTTAGCTAACTCAATAAACCCTGCTGTATCTATTGTGCAACGTTGGTTGTCCATTCCTAAAGGACTGCCATATGACTGGTTAGACAGTGGATTACTCTTATGTGCTGACAACAGCAACATGTATAGCATAAAAAGAAGCAATAGCCAGCTCCCAAGTCATAAAACAAAACACAGGACAGAAAAACAGAGAGGACATTTCACTTGAAGTGGTCATTATTAAAAATGTTATTCTGAGCATCTCAAAGGAGTGAATGTGTTTATAGTAAATATATGGATGTGAAGCAGGGCGGCACTGTTAAAATATATCTTCACTCAACCTTCTCCACACAAGTGAAGGTTTCTCAGCATCAGTGAGCATTAGAACAAGCAACAGTAATTCTCTGAAGTGTAACTTGATTTGAGCTTTTGATTCACCTGTCAATTCACTGCCATTGTGCTGTTGTGTTGCATTTGCTATGTGGTGTTTGTAGGCGTTATTTTCAGAGCTCAAGGTTGGCCTTCCCATCCTGCTGCATTAAACCCCATCAGAGCCTACAGTGTGTGTCTATTTTTAAATTGTACGGTGTGTGTGATGTGTGAGGTTAAGGCAGAGTTTTTTGTGTTGAGTGTGCGCACTATGTGAAAGTCTGCTGCTCTAAAAGTATGTGTAACCCATATCATATTTGTTGGTGTGTGTGTGTGTGTAGCTACATTAGCAGATGTGTTTGGCTGGAAGTCATTTATATGGTAATGATGTCATTTACCTCTGAAATGCATCTTCCTCAACACTGCCAAATAGGGCTTATCCATACTGGCAAAACTGTGTATGTGTGTGTGTGTGAATATGGATTTGCTTTGGGAAGAATGGTGTGGGGGTGCAACACCTGTATCCTGTAATATATCAAGATGAATTGTATCTGCATTCGTGTGTGTGTGTGCGTACGTGTGTGTGTGCGTGCATGCGTGCGTGCACAGCGGTTAGGTTACCTTATGTTGATAGAAATGTGAAATTGCCATGTTTTCGGGAAATGCAGAAGTCGTTTGTCCAAAGTGAGTCAAAGCCTGCAGCTACACAGCCTCACTTCCCTTTTGCTGATGGACAGCAGTGTGCACACACTTGCATACCCACCACACATGTACACACACACACACACATTTATTTTTGTCTGTATCAATGCCAGAGAAAAAGATGATGTTAACAGGCGCGATTGCAATCCCGGACTCTGAAGCCAGTGTTTAATATCTTAATAACCACAGGACTCATTGGTGCAGATGATGTCACCTTTCTCAGATATGGCAGTCACCACATATACCTGTTTGGTGTACAAATTCGCAGGAATACAAACTTACCTACAGCGGTCCTGGGGAGATAATGAAGATGTGTTCGCTCTCATTTTTATGACGGACAGACAGCGAGAAGCATTCCGCACTGCAGATTTGACCCAACGAGCCCCAGAACAGCGCTCACCCTCATTAGAACAACAGCACACCACCATCCACCCTCGTGAAGCGTTCACATATATACGTGTTTGTTTGTATGTATGTGTGTGTGTGTGTGTGTGTGTGTGTGTCCAGGCTGCCAGCTTCTCCCTGGTATCCACAGGCCTGGAATAACCACACAGAGCTTGTCGCTTTGGCGATAACTATCATTAACACGCTGATTACAGGTCTGAGCATCTTAAAATAACACATACACACTGGGGCAGTGGATCAATACTTGCATGCTGGGGTAATGATGGGTCTGCCTGCTCTGCACAGATGAGAGAGATGATGCATAACGTGGGATGGGATAGATGGAGGAAGAGAAAGAGAGCAGGGGATGAATAGTAAAAGAGGGTTGGGTGGAGGGTAAAGAAAAATGAATGAGAAGCGATAAAGATGGAGCATTAGAGTGCGGGCAAAAGTCTGTTGGATTTGGTATAAAAAAAGTACCGTTTACATGAGGGGAGCAAGAGTGACCACACACATATAAACACAGCAAAGACACACACGGAAAGTAAAAACACAGCGCGTAGTTGTTTTTGCATTAAATGAAGATCACTCTGCCATGAGATGGGATCAGTGGGATGAAAGAGAGAGAGGCAGAGATAGACAGAGAGTTCTTGATAGATTAGCCTGCCTATCTGTTGGCTCCCTCATGATTTCTGCCCTGAGGCAGAGTGGTGTACCAACACACACTCACACACATGCCAGGCGTGAACACAGAGGTCCATTCACACTATACACTGTTAGAACAATTATCCTTCTTAAGTAAAAGCAGCAATACTATGTTGAAAAAAAAAAAAAGCTGAAAATTGTGCTTCAAGTTAAAGGTTCTGTTCTGCTAACAAAATCCAATGTGTTGCATTTTATTTCTTCTCACTGGAAACCAACCAAGTGTCCATTATATATGGAGAAGTAAATGATTGAACAAGTGATTTCGGACACATCTATAGTGACTAGTTGTGGGACTAGTTGTGGGACTAGTTAGCTGGCGAGCTAACAGCTGTAGCCTGCCAAGCTGGCTGGTTTGGTAACTGCTTGTTAGCGAGCTTGCATTCTCTGTTGCCAACCAGTTCTAGGTTAACGAGTACAACTGCTAATAAATGAACAACGTTTATCCTAGAAGGTGTATTTGAACCATTGACTCGTGGACCGTACCGCTCTCTGTTATGGAGCAGTTCATTCTGTGGCAGACAGGGGTTATATGAAATGGTGGGAGACAGCTTCCCATTTTGGACTCTGAGGTTTTCTATTCACTGAAAGGTCAGCACAGTCAAGCCCGTTTTGTTATACTGATGCATCAAAGTTGAACAAGAGTGGTTGCAAAAGCTCCCTGTGGATTTACCGTGTGTGTGAACTGATCCACTATTAGTCACATTTCCACTGAATTTAATTCTAAAATTTAGCTTGCAGTAATTCTGGTATACTGAGTGTGTATGGGTTTTTAAACATGGCTGCATAAAAAGTTTGAAGTTTTACATTGTCTTGAATACTCTCTAACTACTGCTGTTTCAAATCTTACCTGACAAAAGGAACGGTAGCCATTAGACGTACAATAAAAAAAAAGCACAATGTTCCAGCTGAAAAGTAATGCAAGATTAAAATACTTGTACTTGAAAGTTTTTTATCAAATACAGTTCTGTCACAAATGTACTTTGTTGCCGTCCTCTTCATGTGAGTAAAGTGACAAACAGACGCACACAAGTGCAGCGCAAACACACGCACACTTACAGATATACTACCTCCCCCACATGATAACTCGGTATAAGGGGCATCAATTATCTGTGTGTGTGTGTTTGTGTATGCATACTCAGATCTTGCATTTGTTTCGAGAATGCACGCATACTGAGTTGGACTTTGTTCTTTCCAGGTCTAGTTGAAATGTGTGTTTAGGCTATGTAAACACACACACGTACACACACATTCAAAGAATCACACAGAGGCAAGGCAACAGCAGTCTACTACTGCATGACCTAGTTATGCAGACAGAAAAATGAGAGAGAGTGAAGACAGCCGGGAAGAGTGGACTGGAACAGTATTATTTTATTCAGACAACATCTTGCCGGAGTCTCATCAGGTCATTTATCATGGCTGAAGTGATGAGGCTAGTTTATCAACTGATTGATCAATTTTGCAGGAAAGTGAATTGACTGGAAATACAAGAGACAGAGAGAGATGAATAAGAATAAGGAGACGGGTGTTGGGACTCAAGTTAGAGGGATGTGTTCTCGTGTGGTCATCGATCTGCACGACTAAGGACATCTGGAGCACAGAGCACACACACACACACACACACACACACACACCAGCTCAATGGGTTCATTCCTCCCAGAAAGGTTCACACATATACACACACACACGCACACATTCAGCATGTCTTCTGGTCAACACGCATACTTAACACACACTCATTCACACTGATGCGTGTGTGCAGCCGGTGAGATCCTGGCATTGCTGCCAAGTAGCCATCAGGGCCCCTCCACTGGCTGCCACAGCGATCTGTTACCATAGCAGCCGCCCTCCCTCACTGTAGCTCTTGCTCTCTCGCTCCCTCTCTTCCCCCCTCAGCTCAGAGGCAACAGTGTAGAGAAGGAAAACTGGTGAAAGAGGGGAAAAAAACTGCCATTCCTGCTACTAGAGCATCCATAAATCTGTGTGTGTGTGTGTGTGTGTGTGTGTGTGCACCAGTCTGCCCTCACGACAGGCTCTGGCAGAGGCAGAAGCCGACTGGATTTCCACGCAGCCAATCGTACGCTTGCCTTCTGTGGCACATTGCCCGACTGAGCCAATCAGAGGAGCCCCTATGAAAGACACACAGATATACACATAACTCCACACTCATACTACATACTAATAATAACATTACAAGCAAACATACTTTGTTTTTTGGCTGCAGATGCCATCCTCAGCATGTGATAATGGAAACGGCTCCATATGAGGAAACAGGTGAAAATCCTCCAGCAAATTTTCCACCTGTCTCTCATTTTTCTTCTGCATCTCGCTCTCTGTTGCTGTCTCGCTTTTATTCAGTCCTTCTCTCACCTTCTATCTGTTTCTCGCTCTGTTTGATGTTGCCCGTGTTGAGTTTTTCTCTTTTGTTGTTGTGTCCAGGGAGGACAGGTGTTGGACACAATCTGTCTCTATCTCTCTCTCTCTCTCTCTCTTGCACACACACACACACACAGCTGTCAGGCCCCTCCTGGTGACCATCTGGCCATGAAGCCAGGAGTCCCCCCCCTTCGCTCTTTCTTTCCCTCTGCTCTTTTCCTCTCTTGATGTGCTAATCTTTTTTTCATATCTGCAGTCAGGACTCAAAAGCAGTAGCTCATAAAGTACGTATTTGATTGCTTTCCCATGCAGAGTGATATGGACAGTATAATAGACCTTCCAGACACTGACTGGCCACCTTCCAAAGTGACCAACAGATCAGAAGACCAGCAGCCACTGGCAAAACGTACAGTAGAAATGTCCTGACGGAGATTTTTGTCCCCCATCCCACTCTGAGTCTTTTAATATTGAATACCTGCTGATATGGAGACCCAATCTGATGTTCATATTTTTCTACATAAAACAGCTGAACTGTACACACTTCGCCTGGAGTAGTTGTAGTTGTAGTTGACTAACTACAACTATATTATTGAACTTAAGTCAGTTTATACACTTCTGCCACTGGTTTAGTTTTGAATCAATAAAATTTTGCCTGCACAGTTTTCCTTTAATGGTTTATTGCAGTATTTTCCACCGTGTCCCATAGTGGTTAGAGTAATGTAAATGGAGAGAATGGAGTCCTTCTGTGTCTCTTGTGCCAAGAACATTTGGACAGGATTTGTACAACCTTTATTCGTCCTGAGTTTGAACGAAATAGTGGGGGTCAGTCACAACTAACTGTAGGCTGAAAGTAATACCTGGTAATGGGTTAACTTCATGCTAACAGCTAACTGCTATCTGCAGTCCGTTGAGCGGAAGCTTCAAGTTTAACTACATCAACACTTCTGGCCTGATGAGAGCCGAGTGTTTCAAAATAAAAGCACCAGTGGTTCCACTTTGATTCATTTCATTATAACAGTAATTTATTCAACTTGTAAGAGTACTTATTTTAACTTTAACCTCTTAAGTGATATTCTCCTGACACATTAAATGTCAGGAGACTAAGACCATTATAGTTTAGGAGTGTTTATTGAATTATTCCAAGATGGTTACCTCTACTGCTATATTTTAACAGGAGTGCAGTGAAAACATATCATAGCAAATTGTTTGTCCCTCAAGGTTTGTTTTACATTTCAAATTTATATTACATTGGCATTTGTTGTATGACAAACTCTGATCATATGGCACTGTCTTCCTTCATGGTCAGTATAGGATGGGAAAGTCTGTACAGATTGTAAAGGTTGCCTGTCTTACAGACTGGATTTATCTTTTGTCTGTTTGTCTTGTGATTATCAGAGATCCAAACTCTTGAATCCCAGTTTGTCCTGCTGGTATCAAATCAGGAAGCACAATAGAAGGGTTTCATTCACACAGATGATCACATGATTTAATAAAGCTCATAAGTCAACAGTTGTTGCTGTTAACTCTGTGATTTCATGTCTGTCAGTTTTTTTTTAAATAATCAGTGTCTCATCTTGCAAAAGAAGTCTGTAATTTCACCATCAGATTCAACATGATCCCACCAATCATCCCTTAGCACTGTTTAGTCTTGTCTGTTTTTTTTCTTCTGTTTCTCCCTCTGCTTTTCTGCTGTGGAGTTTTGTTCGAAGCTGCTGGCTGAGCCCATGTTGTTGAGTAAGAGAGGGAGGGGGAGGAAGAAGGGATGGGGTGGGAGAGAGAGAGAGAGAGGGGGGGGGGGTGGATCTGTTGATTTACTAAAGATTCAAACACGACCAGCCTCCCCACCCACACACCCACTCACACTTCCTCCCTCTCCTCATCTCTCCGTTTTCCTCTCTCTCTCTCTCTCTCTCTCTCTCCCCCTCTCTCTCCCTCTCTCTCTCTCTCTCCCTCTCTCTCTCTCTCTCTCTCTCTCTCTCTCTCTCTCTCTCTCTGTCCCCCACCCCCTCCTGGCGTGATGGTACAGCTCCAGAAACAGGAAGGAGCCGCAGCTCTATAAATAGAGAGGAGCTGCTCAGCCAGGAACCACACACACACACACACATACACACATACACACACAGTTTCCCCTCACTTGTCCCCTCATTTTCTCTCTCTCTCTCTTTGTTGCTGCACTGCTCTCTCTGCTCTGCCCTCTTTCTTACTTACACTTTATCTCTAAAATGTAAACACTCAGACACACTCAAAGACACACACATTAGAGATGTACACACAAAGTTGCACACACTCAAGCACACACATGCGTGCAGTCCTCGACTCAGATGATAATTAGTTGTGCGTTCAGTGCTAATGGTTTATAAATGTGTCTGTTGACACACACTGCTCCTTATCCCCCTCCTTTTTTCTTTTTTCCTTCTTTCACTCTTTCTCTCTCACTCTTTAAAACACACACACACACTAAGGCCTCTGTTATTAAGTTGTGGAGTTGGGGATGGAGAGAGTAGATGGGGAGGGGAAAGTGATGGTTTTTCTGTGGCTACTAGGTTTTTATGTCAGGTCAGCAGGTTTGAAAGTGCTGATGACACACGTACATGTGCGTGCTCACACTCTTACTGTTTCTTACTGCACATCCACACTCGTAACATATATGAGAAAGAAGTGCAATAAACCTCAGCACAATAGTGTTTATTGTAAGGTCATACAGCAACAGTTACTAACAACTGTTAAAACATAATATAATTAAAAATGTTTCTCATCTTTGTTTTTTTCATGTAAATGTAATCGACTCTTTTTAAATAGCATATTTAATGAGCAATATTCCCCAGAGTTTCCCATGTATTGTTGAATTTGATGAACATGACGTGCAGCCTTAAACAACTAAATTGCTAAGCAAATACTAAATGTCCCATCTCAGAGCAGCAGCATAAGAATATTCCATGCTTTGTTTACATGTTTCAGTATGTTTTTTTTTTTTAAATATAGTTTTTATTTTTGGCTGAAGGATAAACAAGCATTACTTACATCTGCCAGTTCTTTGACTGCAAAACAAAACTGGTTTCATTTGCAGAATTGGAAAAAATTTTAGGCGTTTATTGTTTAGAAGATTAGAAGTGCGTGTGTATTCAAATCAGGGCTGTATAGGCCCCCTGTGTACAGGAGGCAGACTGGCAGGCGCTTTCTCTCTCTCCCTCACACACACACACACACACACACACACACACACATATACACACACACACACACACACACACACACATACACCCCTCTCTGGGACGACGGCCAAATGGTTCTTTTGTTTGTACCTTCCTCTTGTCACTTGGAGTTTTCTGTCCTTCACTCCCACAGACTCTCTTTTCTTCTTGTGTTCTGTCCATCTTTTGCTCAGTGTTCAGGGATCTGGTCACAAAAACTAAACATTGTGTGTCTGAAAAGTTTGACATTCAGGAAGAAAATCTTACAATCTTACAAAAATAACAACAATGGGAAGGTGTGAGTAGAGTTCTAAACAGGCTAGAAAATGTGGGCCCAGTTTCCCACTCTTTTAAGTCTTTATGCTATGCTATGCTAAACTAACTGTCTGCTGGTCGCAGCTGCAAACAGTATTTGTAGACATGAGAGCGGTATTACTTATCCAACTATACATACTTTTCCTTTAAGATCTGAACCTTAGCCAGTACCCATTCACTAGTGTGGCCCAGAACCAGGTCCAGATCTTTCTCTACCAACAAGTGCTTTCAGTCTCGGGCCAAGTTGCGGACCCTTAATCATTTACAGAACAACACTCCTGTCTGGTTTCAGTGTCTTGCTCAAAGACGCTTCAGCAGGATGGATGCTTGCTGACCTGTGCTTGAACCTGTGTCCTTGAGATGAAAGACAGACTGTCTGACTCTCACAATGAGTCAATGAGTGAATCATTAAAACTAACTTAAATTTCAAACAGATAGGTATTTTAAAACTGATGTTAGACTCTGCAAGCCAAGAGTAAAACCCTATTTTCACTTCACTTCTGGTCACATGGAGAAAATGTATAAAGGAAGTGTGAGATATCATAGCCAACACAGGCTCCTGGTTTCTTTTAAAATCAGCCAGATAGTCATTCATTGAAACCATCATACTACACTGTCACTTTCTATAGAAGAAGTGAGATTCAGCGGACGTGAAATGTGAAGTGGCGAAATGATTTTTCATAACAAATTCTGATAAAATTCCCCAAAAACAAGTCTAGACTGCTGTTTTTTGTAGACACGACTTCACTAATGCGTCACTTTGTAGGGACAATGTTATTGTCATGTGTAGGAGTCCTCACATCTAAACAGCTGCGTTTGCAGGCAGGTTATGGTTCAAAACAGGTGGATACAACTATACCCCCATCACCACTACTCTCATGCACTAACAAATAGAAACACACACACACACACACACACACACAAACGTACACACGCAAACACATTTACTTAATATAAACCTGTTTGATTTAATTGACTCATTTCACAGTCTAGTGGGCTAGACCAGGAACAAGCGCACACACACACACAAGGTCCATACCGTCCTGCTCTAGGGAAACCAAATGAAATTTGCTACATATTTTTGTGTGTATTTGTGTTTGTGAGTGTGTGTAAAATTAGAGTGGTACATTTTTGGTTTCATCTGATGTAGATCCTTCATACAGTATATCTCACCACCTGACTGTAATCAGGTAGTCAGATGTACATGACATGTAGGGCTGCTCAATCCTCGTATGTCAAAATGTCCTTGCCCCCTTTATTGGTTAGTGAGTGTGTGTGTGAATTCATCTTTTTAACTTCACTAACCAGGATCCCAAACAAACAAATGTATGTTCACGTGTTTTGTCAGAGGGTTTTGGGGCCCCATCCCCAACTAGATTAGATGTTATTTAACTGAAAACTATGAATTTTCTCATGGTTTTGGACCATTACTGTTACCATATTTATAAAAAAAAAACCAGTTCTCTCAGACATTAGCAAGAAGTAAAGCAAGACAAATAGGCTCACTGATGACATAAGCCCTGTGTCCTTAAGTAATCCTTTACATTTTCACGTGTGATTGCTCTGTGCACCATACACAATGACAGTGGTAAAACAAGGCTTATAGTGAATGGATTTGAACTGTGATTTTCTCATCTTCCATAGCCATTTTAAGTTCACTTTCTCAGTGGGTGTAGCCACTAGCCGGCCCACTGAGTTACTGTAGCGATCCGATTCTCACTCCTCTCAGAATCCCTCAGAAACCCCAATTTTCTCTGACAGTTAGCATTTTCCAGGCTGTCTTTTTGAGCTCATCGCCTGTGACAGCTGTAATTCTGGGCTGTTTGACAGATTTTCTCCCTGGTTCATTTCTGCAGTAAAGACATCAGGAGATGTTATGAACTCGTTTTCAGACATCATGAATTTATTTCTTCTGTAGCAGCAAAACACATTACACCAGCCTTCAGAAACTCCTGCAGGTTAAACCGAGCTAACCAAACACTTTTAGGGCTGAGTCACTCTGAAACACTCGCTATAGACGGACCTGAACACACTCTCCAGCCTAGCAACATTAAGTTACACTGGTACACGCTCCATTCAAAAATGAATATCTGATGTAAAGAACACGTAATGACTGTCTTGTTCACAAATAGACTCCCACTCAAATCTCAATTCCAGAAAAAAAAAATCTTATATTTGGGTCATTATGTGATCCTTTCTCTCCAGAGCGGTAAAGAGCTCACAGGAATTGTTATGATGGTAGGGAAAACCCTAAATGTAGATAATGATTAACAGAACTTTTCCCCAACATTTTCCCTTTTGGCTGTGAGATCACAGAATCATTGAGGATGAAAACAGTCAATGCCCAGTATTAGTTCACTAAACTTAGTGGATGAGTCCTACAGTAGGTTTTATTGTTAACATTACAGTAAAGCTCTGTTTGCTTGTTTGTGATGCTGAGATCAGGATTTACTGTATCTGTAAAACATTTCTGCTGCTGAGTTCTCAGCAAGAGTTTCATGGATCAGACATGCTGATATGTAGCGATCCTACTTGATACTTAACACAGCAAAAACGTTTGTTTTTTTTAGTTTTTGACCAACCACCCTGCAGAAAGACAGATTGAAGACAGACAGAAAGACTTAAGAATAATGAAAAAAGTGTATGTAGGTGCCTGCCATGTTCGTGTGTCTGCTTAACTCTATCTGGTTAATTGCTTTCTCTTGTACAGTGGTCATCACCTGTGGTGTGTGTGCTTGTGTGTGTGTGGAATGGCTGTATCCTATGCAAATGGTTGTGTGGCTTCTGATCAGATTCACTTCATGTTAGCAGGAATACAGGAATGCATGTTCTTATATCTGGGCAAGTGTAAACCTATAGACAAAAGGTTTCCATTATTGACCATTATCCTTATATTGAGAGACATGTCTGCTAGATGCCTTCACATGTCTTCACTATGTCTGTAACATATTGTGCAACTGTCTCGGCATAGACATGTTCTTTTAATGTTGAGACTTTGGTTTGAATTCGGTGTGATTCTCAACCTTTTAAAGAGAAGAAGGAGAGGAGAGGAGGCAGGGTGGTGGAGAGTGAGTAAGTGAGCGAGAGGAGAGGAGGAGGAGGAAGAAGGAGGATGCAGCGCACAAAGCACCAGAGCAGCAGGTTGCTATAACAACAGCACCTTAGTGGTTCCATCTCTGTCTCTCTTCTCTCCCTCCCTCTCCCTCTCTGATCACCCTCTCATCGTTTGCTCCCCGCTGTCATTTGGCGCGCTATGCCTTTCCATCAAGCCACCTATCTCCTCCTCCCTCCCTTCCCCTGTCCAACCCCCCACCCCCCAACACACACACACACACCTTCACCCTCTCTCCTCCTCTTCATCTTCATGTTCTGGTAGCTCCTCCACTCAAAGGAAAAAAGACCATCTGCCTGACAAATAAATCCCTTCTTCCTCCCCGTGTGTGTGTGTCTCTCTCTTACCTTTGTCTCCCTATATCTTTGTCACTCTCTCCCTCTCTCTTTCTCTCTCCCTCGCTCTCTCTCTCTCTCTCTGTCTGTTGTGGGAGCAGACAGAGGAGCAGTCAGCAGGTGTTTATGTCAAAGAGTACAGAAAGAGACGCAGGAGGGGAAACAAGCAGCGCTCCCTTCCTTTTTCTCTCACTCCTGTCTTTGCTCTTTTACATCCTCTCGTCCTTTTTACTCCGATGCTCTTTTTCCCTCTGCTCTCGAGCACTCCAGCTTGATTAAACTACTTCAATTTTTTTTTTGTCTCTGACTCTCCATATCTTATCCTGGCTTGGATTCTTTCTCTCACAGATGCAAACACTCATTCCTCTCAATTCAGTTCACTTCAAAGGTATTTTATTGCCATGATTGTCAAACGAATAAAAATATTGTCGGGTTCTGTTTGCAGTGCCTGACAGGTATATTACTGTAATTCAGAGGTGTAATTACGTTGGTAATTGTGCTGAAAGAAACAAATGATTAATAGTTAATATAAAGTATTTTGTAGCGGCTCACAGTTTTGTCATTCATCCTGTCACGTTCCCTCAGGCTGTGGCGTGCTGACTCATACAGTACCGAGCAGACAGAACATCATCAGTCCATCTTTTTTTTTTTTTTTTCCATCTGAACATATTTTTCTGCTTCTTTGTTTCTGTCTCTATGTTCAGCATTTTATCAAAAAGGTTAAACTGGTAATGATTTTTTACGGGTGGGTGTGTATGTAAAAACCTCAGTGTGCGTGTGCACATGCGTGCGTCTGTGTGGGAGGGTGCTATAGTTCACACCACCTGGATAATTATGGGAGTTTTTATAGGTGGGCTTTGAAAGGCGAGTCTGTTATTATCAACATGAGTCACTGGCGGTTAGGGAAAGCCTGTAACACACACACATGCATACACATACACACACACACTCACACACATGCATGCATGCTCACACACACAAAGACCCAAACGCACACACACACCCAAGCCTGCATACAGGAGACCTGAATTATTTAAACCCATTGATTGCAGGACCACACACACAAACACACACACAGTTGATGAAGCCATGTCGTGACAGTGGAGATGTGTGTTTTCCTGTGTTTTTCTCAGTTGTTCCTGTAATGGCTACACCAGCATGAGAGCCATACACACACACACACACACTGTAGTTTTGGCTGTCAATACTAATAATGTTTATCATGCCATAAAGATAATTAGGCTGACTGTCAGTCATACTGGACAACAGAGGGGAAAGCCAACCAGACAGCCCCCCACCCCAACACACACACACACACACACACACACACACACACACACACACACACACACACACACAGACACACACACAGACACACACCAGGAAACCAAGAAAGTCAAAAAAGGATGATTTGTGTGCTCTATGTTTTTTTGATGTGGTGTGTGTGTGTGTGTGTGTGTGCGTGTGTGTGTGTTTGTGTGTGTGTGTGTGTGTGTGTGTGTGTGTGTGTGTGTGTGTGTGTGTGTGTGTGTGTGTGTGTGCGCCAGCTTGAGTGGGTCCACCTCAGGGTCAGAATACAATCTGAATATATTTTGTCTGTTGTTCCATCTGAATAACAAAGAGCTAAGCGTGCATTTGCACACATACATGTATCAGTGGTGCTGCCTCTGCATATGTGTGTGTGTGACTCTTTCACATGTGAAAGCTTAGAGCATAGATTTCACAAAATATTTAAATATTTTAGTTTTTTTTAATACACAGTGCTGTTTGAAAATGTCGATCTGTACTGTATATGTAACTTGCAAACTGCTCCTACCAAAGTGCATTTGTGTGTCTGTGCATTTGGATGAGTTGAATGCATTTGTGCAAATGTGTGTGTGTGTAAATTGACTGAGCGGATAAGATAGAAAGGAGGTTCCAGTGTAAGGAAGGTTCAGTCAAATAGTGGTAAGAATGATACTGTATCCATAGCATCTGATCCTTGTACAGTGAGTTTAATGTGAGCCTTTGCCTCTTATTTTGACACAAAGATCATCTTTTGGTGTGAATCTTAAACGTGGGCTCAGATTTGGGTCGGAGCACAAAATTTGTACCCTGGGAACCTTTCATAAATGAGGTCCCCGCTTCCCATCCTTCATTTTAATAGCATCTACTATTTCTCTGCCAACTTCATTAAGGTTTGAAATTAACAGGAGTTAGGAGTGAAATTGAGATTGAGAGTTTATTAAATTGCACAGAAACCTCAATTTTTTTTGCACTTTCCTGCTTTTTCCATCGCAGTTTAGTTGTTGTCAGTTCCCGTTGTTAACCTGAGTCTAGATAGATGCCAATTTCCCTACTAACGTACTAACTACTTACTAACTTACTTTCATACTTTATACATTTTAAAAAGTACCATTACTGCATTGAACCATAAGCAATGCATCATCAGTTGATGCATCCACTAACCACTTTTTGGAAAGCACATATTTGGTGATGGAAATGACTTGCTTAGTGTGATTTTAAAAAAAAAAAAATTTTAGATTTCTTATGTGAGCATGGTCTCGCTTTGTTCCTTTCCCTAGGTTCTGCCCTTAACTCCTTGCGTCTTTGGTGCTGTGGCTCAGTTTCTGCTTGCTGTCGCTCCGTACCTCCTCTCCTCTCCCACCCAGGTCTATGATAGTCATTACCTTAACTGCCAGCCAGCGTTTGTTAGTACCCTGTTGTTATCTCGTCTGTTCTGTGGCGGAGGCAGTTGGGTTTAGGCTAAGAAAGGGGAGTGGATTTAGATGGTGCAGCTCAGTTGTCCATTGGCTAATGCTAATGATGGAGAAAATACTATATGAGCTGTTCTTTTGAGCTTCCCTTCCCATCTCAGAAAAACTGGAGTCCAGCCTGCAGGGATTGCTCATTGAGTGGGCTGCTGGTCTTGCCTGTCTTTTACTTCATATTAAAGAAAAAGTGTGCTTCTGCACACATGCGTGTGTATATAGTGTCCAGGATATACTCCATGTGAAAACTCAATGGTGTGATCATTATTTCAGGCAGATTGAGTCTGTGCTGAAAGAACAATTGATTTGTCTTGGTGATATTTTGATTTTCAGCACACCTCTTGCCTTCTCACGACAGTTCTTGATGTGTGTAGAGAGGAAGCAGCCTGTTGCCTATTGATCTGGTATCTCAGAAAACAGAGAAGTTATACATCATAATGTTAACGTTTCCAATCTCTGATGCCCCTCCAGGCCTAATCTATCTTCCTTTCCTTCTTCGTTCTAGCTCCAGGAGACTGTAAAGAGAAAACTGGACAGCGCACGATCGCCCCTCAATGGAGACCAGAACGGCATCTGTGATGGAGGCAGCTACTCGCCAACCACCAAACGGGTACGGAAGGAGGGCTCTGGTGGTTTGGACTCACTAACAGGTCTCCCTAACAATAACAATAATAGTGTACCACCCATCTCTCCTCTGCATCATCAAATGGACATTAAGCCTTTACTCGGTGGGCCCAACACTTCCACCGGAAACAACACTACAAACAGTAATGGCAACCATGTAGGCCGGGCATCAGATGAGCTGGGGAAGAACGGTGGCAGCCATCTCCCTGACATGAAGCTGAATGGCTCGCTGGACCTGGAGGACAGCTTTGGCCTCCTCAAAGACCTGAAACAGGAGCCGCTGGATGACGGAGGTGGCATGGAGTCCTCTGATCCCCAGTCTCTGTCCAATCAGAACAAACTGTTCTCTGACATCAACCTCAATGACCAGGAGTGGCAGGAGCTAATCGATGAGCTGGCCAACACTGTGCCAGAGGACGATATGCACGACCTCTTCAATGAGGACTTTGAGGACAAGAAAGAGGCAGAGTTTGGCAGGCCGGCAAACAATCAGACACCGGGCCCACAGGAAGCAGCTGGGAATACGACGGCATCTGGAGGGGGGGCGGCTCCAGCAGCAGCCCTGCCTCCACCTCCTCAGCCTCCGCAGGGAGGTCCACAGGTTCCCATAGGCTCACCACAGGTCAGTGTTAACCCCTTGTCCCTGTCCTAAGTTATGATCACCTTTTGTCAGGTAATTTCTCTGAAGCTAGAATTACAGTACATTTGTCAGTTTGTTGCTCACTTGCAAGCACCAGTTTGAGTGTTTGTTGGCTTTTAGTTGTAACAGACACAATAGATCTGTCAACATGTCAGAATGACAGAACAGCGGTAATTCATAAACCGTGCATAAACCTCACACACAGTACAAGTTAGAGTTTATTGTTGATGAAAGGATTACAGGTAATGCTATGAATTCCTGTTGAAATGTTTGTTAAAATTCAGTTTTGTTTTCCTTATTGTTCCTACTTTTTGATCCACTTTCTTAAAAAAAAAACATAGATAATTTGAACTGATTTTAAATAGGAACTCATTCTCATTCAGTTCATAGTAATACATTTACACCAGTGTGTCCTTCAGTTTGCAGTTTCTAAATGACTAACACATGACTAAAACTGTAAATCAGATGTGCTGCACAAGAAATAAACAAACAAAATACTTGGTGTGTTGGGGTTGTAACATAATTAAGTGTTATAAGCAGGAGGTATTTTGGTCTGACACAACATGGTTTCCAGCAAGAAAAAAGAAAAAAAATCTCTCAAGTTATGAACAGATTTTTGTGGATATTGCAAAGGGGCAGGTATCATGAACTTTTTATTCTGAATGGAAGCCAAATTAGTATCTTTGGAACAAAAATATCTCTCAGCAATTCCTAAATAGTCCAGCAAGGTAACTAAACAGGAAAAATATCTATATTTTTTTTTATATAAATAGTTTCATTTAGTAAATGAGGACTGTTCTGCAATGAGTAATATACTGAGTAAGGCTGAATTCTTGGGAAATACCTTGATCAGAGATGATCAGTTTTCATGTCTGTGCTGTAAGTATGCAGCTGAAGCCCACAGGCAATTAGCTTACTTTAGCAGAAAGATGTAAACCAGGGGCAAACAGCAAGTCTGGGTCTCTCCAAAGTTTAATAATACACCAACCACCATATTCAAAGCTATCCAACCAGTAAGTCGTGTCTCATCTTTTTAATATGTACACAAACAGAAATGTAAAAACAGCAAGTTGTAAGTGTAGGGGGAGCCGTGTGTTGTAAGTACTTCTAGACAGAAAGATTTGTACAGAATGATCTAGAGGAGCGGATTCATCCTCTAGTTGATAGTTAACAGTAGTCATGAGATTTTTTTGTGTTTGGACTCCTCTCCTCAGGTCCGACCATCATCGTCAGGCCCTCAGTTTGCCACCACTGCCAATGGAACACCTCCGCAGCAACCTTTGCAGCAGTCTCCAGCCGTTGCCATGGCATCAGGTTCTCCATTGCACAACTGCGTGGCTCGTTCCCCTCAAACCCCAACCCAGGCTCAGACACAAGCAGTCTCTAGGCCTGGGAATGGATACATGATGAACCCGGGCCCAGGGGTCAGTCAGGCGGGAACGGGACCTGGAGCGGCAGGGGTTGCCCCTGGAGGTCAGCCTGTAGGGCCAGTGACGCCTGAACTGTCTCCAGCAGAGCAGCTAAAAGCAATGGCCCAGCAACGTGCTAAACTGCTGCAGCAGAAGCAGCAGCAGCAACAAGCAGCTAACTGGTCCCCCGCAGGCGCTCCAACCAGTCCATATAACTCTGGTCCCTTTAACCAGGACAAACCCAACAGCCCCATGATGTACCCACCGCAAGCCTTTAACACACCACAGGGCCCTTTAGTGGCTGGGATGGCCCCCAACAATGGGCCCAAAGCCCCCATGAGCAACTACCTCCCTCACAACCACATGAGCATGATGGGTCAGCAGCAGCCAAACAGCATCAACCAGAATACCCTGTCTAAACAACAGCAGCAACAGCAGCAGCAAACAGCAGCCATGTTGTCCTATAACAACACCAAACCGCTGAGTCACTTCAGCGGCAGCGGGGTTGATCACATAGGCCAGAGGATGACCCCGCCCATGGGAGGGAACAGTCAGGTCAAGAACCCCATGATGCCTCCCTATATGGGTGGTGGAGGAGGTGGGGGCCAGGGGGCGGGGCCAGGGCAGACCCAGGGGCCAATCCCGGGACAGACAGCTCACCTGAGTGAGGAGCAGAAGAGGATGTTGCTGATGAAGCAGAAAGTGTTGAACCAGAACATGCCCTTCAGTGCCATGCAGCCTCATGGACAGGTAAGGGAACTGTTTAATGTAATCAGACTGGCTTGGCAGAGTTGTTGCACTGAATTGGTGCGGTTCATGTGTAGCGAATGCACGGTTGCCTAGGAGAAAGGTTTCCTTCATCTGTAGTTTGTCTGTAGCTTGAGCTCTGAATCCAGGGTCATTCTTTGGATGAAAACAGAGAGCAGGTACTGTGGACTTGAGTGCCATGTTTAAGAGTGGTGGTGCTATAGAACACTTGACCTATGACCTTGGGAGGAGAATGAAACACCCTACAGTTTTTGCTTGTCAGTCCTTGGGGAGCT
Source organism: Toxotes jaculatrix (assembly GCF_017976425.1). Taxonomy (NCBI): domain Eukaryota; kingdom Metazoa; phylum Chordata; class Actinopteri; family Toxotidae; genus Toxotes; species Toxotes jaculatrix. The sequence continues at coordinate 24,228,592 of NC_054397.1, read as the reverse complement.
ATATGAAAATCAGGCTGTCCGCTGGAGGCTTTCTGTAAAATTTACAGATAACTCAGTTTTTACTCACAGAATGCCCAGTGGCAGTGGTTCAGAAATAATAATAGTCATCAGTTTATTTAAACAGTTGACTGGGAGAGATTACAGAACATGGATTGCTGTTTTATAAAATCTTCCAGAGGTGCAGCCAGGGAAGGTAAAATGGCGGTAGTTGCCCCAGCAACAAACCAGGGCTGGGAATAGGCATAGGAAAATGGCCTGTCGAGAGTGTATTGATGCCTCTGCAACACTAGCAGCACTGATAGCCCCCACCCCCTACTCCTCCTCCCCCAGACACATGAGCACATACACTCACACACCACGCCAAACACCAAAGCTAAACGGCTCCTTTGCTCATATCCCCAATCTGTCACAGCTGACTGATGGCTGAGATTGGACTGCTAAGCCAAGCTAGCTGCTGTCATTACCGAAAGCCCACCCCGGGCAGTGTGTTTCCCGAGCCCAGCGACCAGCACAGCCCGCTCTAAACGCTCCAGTGGTTCAGCCAGGTGTCAGGTGTCCTTAATAATCCACTGGACGGAGGATGTTAAGGAGGTGTGGGTGGACTATACCTTAACAAATAAACACACAAGTGAAATTCACACTTGTATGCTTCCTCTCATGGTGTTGCTCATTATCTCGGGGCCATTGTATTATCGTCAATAGAAAGTGTGTGTGTGTGTGTGCTGGTGTGTGCATGTGTGTTGATGATGCACTTGTCAGTGTTGTCTCCTTCTCTCTTTATCTTTCTGTCTCTATCACTCTGCCTCTTCTGTGTTTATGATATGGCTACAGTCAGTCACCTCCTCTTCCTCCTCCCCTCTGGTGATCTCTGCGTCTCCTGTCCTGCTCCTCCTCCTTCCTCCCCCTCTCCTCCCTCTCTCTCTCTATTTCTCTCTCTCTCTCTCCCTCTGCCAGAGACACTCAGCACCAATAAAGGAGCAGATTTATTAATATGGGGCCTTTGTGGCTCCTGCCTGGAGGGCTGTGTGTTTGTGTGCGTGAGTGAGTGCTAGTCCGTGCACATGTATGTATGTTTGTGTGTGTTTCATAGATTTAGGGGGCGGTGGGTGGAAGGGAGGGTGGAGAGATTTATATGAGTGAGCAGAGGAGAATTGGAGACCGGGAAGAGAGAGGAGAGGGATGTGCAGAGAAGAAAAAGAACGACTTAAAGGAGAAAGGCAAATGCAGAAAGAGAGAGATTTATTGTAGAGTGAGGATGGAGCATATTAAAAAGAAAGTCAAGGGCCTGGTAAGGGAGAAATAAGAGAGCAATACAGAATGGAGTGTCTGAAATGCAAAATAGTCTCTATTCCACTTGCATTTAGCACAGTTCTCATGACTGTAATCATTAGGTAAGTTTCTTTTGGTTATATAGTCACACAGGTCTCAAATAACATAAATCAACTGTAAAACATTAAAACATAACAGAAATCACTGTGCATTTTATTTAAGTACGTTGTCATAGTGATGAACTTATTGGGGTGTAAGTGGGTGCTGATGATGTTTACATCAGTATTTATGAGACGTGGACGACTTCACACATAGCGTAAAGGGGAAGTCCACTGATTGTTCACATTAAGATGGGTTTACAGATCACGTGCAGTATTACTCAGTCTGTGAAAACAGTAGTACAGTGTCTCCTGTGGCTTTGACATGTCTGAGAAAATATGATACCATCAGGGTTATCTTGGCTTGGACACCACAATTTATTTTTACAACTTACAAAACAGAAAGTGTAAAGTTCAGCATTTACTAAAATATAAAACGCATCATCACGTGGTACCATGGGAAATGCAGTACCTTGTGTTTTGGGAGCACACTAGAGATTAGAAGTCAAGATATCTCAGCTCCTGCTGCTTTAATATTGTTATTTTTAAGTTTATACAGAATCTATTTTAATGGAAAAGGATATTAACACTGAAGTAACTTAACTGCAAGCACTGCTAAAGAGGTGGGTCATATTGAATTAAATGCCAACTGGCAATCCTTGTCAGCTGGAAAAGAGGTTTTGGCAATCAGCTTTGGACAAAAAGCTGCTAAATTCTTCAGTATGTGAAGGTGAGAAATCTTGAAAATAATGAAAACATATGCCAAATGTAACAGACAAGGAGGTGGTACAGTTACAAGCTGAACTGAACCCACAAAAAAAGGAGGGAGACTTCCCCCCCACTGGATCTCAAATCGACATGCCTTCATATTACTGCACCACTGCAGAACAAGCAAATTGCTGCAGTAACCAATGGCATTATTAGCATTAGCAACACCTTCATCGCTGCACACTGTTTATGTGTCCTGTCACAGGAGCTAATGCACAGAGATCTCATGGTTCAATAACATTTCCTTTCTGCCCTGGAAAACCTGTTAGTCTGCTGGTTTCTTTGTGTCATCAGAAGGTGCACTGTGTTTACAGAACACCTTTTATCATTTCACACTTTATGTTTTCTAACACTAATTATATTACAGTTGTTGAGTTCACAGGGACTGGTTTGGACTTCACGTAAACCACTGTCTGCTCCACCTATTGATGACTGTCAAAGCTCAGCTTGAAAAGTAAAGGTTTTTATGTATTTGTATGGGTGTGTAGTTGTAGTTGGGATGGAGTGATTTGCACTGATATGTTGATATCCCCCGAGACAAGCTTGGTAATGGTGTTTGTGTTTGGGTGAAGTGATAGGAGCTATATTTAGATTCTGTTTTGTGTGTCTGCATTAGTGTATGTGTACATTAGCCTTTGACTTTGTGTGTGCGTGTTGTAGTCTCACAGGTGGTGCTTGAACATCACTGTCTCTGTGCTCTATCCTCTCTCCCTCTCTGTTTCTCTCAGTGTGTGTGTGTGTGTGTAGGCTAATCCAGTTAGCAGCTGCTCGGGGAAACTTCAGCCTCCCTCCTCAAAAGCTCGTTAGTCAAGCTTTAATTGTTGCTCCCTTGCTTTGCATATCGCCATGACGCTAATTTATGCCCGTTGTCGCGGTTACTGTCGCCAACGTGGTGGATGTCTCAGTGGAAGCAGCAAGTGGGGGAGCAACGGCGTGTGTATGAGTCTGTGGAAGATGTTTGTGTGATTGTCTGCGTGTAACAGATGATGCGGTGGCCTCTGTGTGTTTGTGTGTGTGTGTGTGTGAGACACAGAAAGATTGTGAGATGGATGTGGCTTGTTGCACAAGCGTGCGTGCAGCTGTGTGCAGCTAGCAGCGTGGGGGCGGGTCCCTGGGATTACTGGAGTGATGATTGGATAAGAATGGATTGACAGGTGTTGGCCTCAGGAGGGCCTCCGGTGCCATCCAGATAAATTGGAGCAGGAGGCTTGACTGTGTGTATGTGTGAATGAGTATGTGAGTTTGGAGGTGAGCACGTGTGTGATTGTGCATGTACTGTAGGAGATCATGGTGTCGCACACCGACTGCAGTGCACAAAGGAGCCGACACTGGTGCTAATAGCCCTGTGAGTCACGACACCAGCCCCCTCACACACACACATACACACACAACAAATAAACAGGCTTTGAAAAACACCCACAGGCATGCACACTCTCTGCTAAAGCCTTTCCTGCTGTCTAACTTCCCCACCCCTCTCTTTCCAGAGGTAAAGTCTCTCTGGCCTCTTTTTCATCCCCTTCTCCATCCTGTTAGCTACTGAGAACCCTGAGCTCCAAAAGGTCTCAGACTTAGCACACAAACATTGGTCGCTCTGTAGTTGTTTCATTGACATAATGCATTCCTTAGCCCCTTACCCTAACGCTTAAACGTCACAAATAAATGCCCAACCCTAACCTTAACCAAAACCTAATTCTAAGCTGAACCTTAAAACCAAATATATTTATAAAATTCCCCACTCGCCCCTGCAGGCGGTCTTTTTCCTTCAAGCTTGGATCCCCTACCAGAGGCCTGGGAGTTTGAGGTTCTTGCGCAGTATCTTAGCTAACTGCACTCTTCTGGACAGAGATCTCAGATGTTGTTCCTGGGATCTGCTGGAGCCATTCTCCCAGTGTGTGTATATGTATGTATATATATGTACCAATAAGTATAAGAAATTGGAATACAGTAATGCCAAACACTCAGAACTCATAGGCAACAGACCGAGAGGGTTTGATGTCCCTACACAAGGCTCGGAATGTGAATATGAGGAAGTATTTTGAATTTGACACCGCAGATGGAAAAATCATGTATAGTGGATCATTTTAAAAATGCAGCTGCATGAGCAAGCTACAGCTATAGTAATGTTTACACAGCAGTAGTTGTTATTTATACCAATTTAATTTCTAGTAAAGTGAACTGCTGTTATCCTTATATTTTTGACACATTTATTAACTGTCAGAAGTCTAAAGATTTAATGAATTTGTTAGAAATTTAAGGGAAAGGTAAAGGATTTTATGTTACGCGTTTATGTTAAATATCGGACCATGCGCAGATATTTTATACTCTTAAATATCAATACCAGTATTGGCCACAAAAATCCTGTATCTGTCAAGCTCTATTACAAACCACGTGATGAAGGATGGAGGGAAGGGACAAAAAGGCGAGTGTGAGAGGAAGAGAAGGGGAGAAGGTCTGGGGACAGCACAGCCCCAGACCACGAAGTAATTTGTCTCTTTCTCTCTCTTCCCTTCATCTATCCCCACGAGCAGAAGATATTACCTTCCCTCCCTCCCTTCTTCCCTCACGTACACACATTTTATCTCCTGCTCACTCTGTCACCCCCACTCCCCACCCCCGACCCACACACACACACACTCTCTCACTCACTCACTCACTCACACAGACTCTCTCTCTTGCTCTCTCTGAGTCGCATACATGCACATACACAAGTGACTGCTGCTCGCTCACCCATCTCTCTCTCTCTCAGGCACACGTGTCAGGGCTTGAGCTGAGCTGCTCTCAGATCCTGTAGAGAGGCTCTGAAGATGGGGAGGGTGTGAGGGGAGGCAGGTTGTGAAGGGGTGTTTGGGTGGAGCGGGGAGGTGGAGGGGGCAGGGTGGAGACTGCTGTGTTCTGTTGTGTATTTGCTCTCCCTCTCTCTGACTCTTCTGAGATGCTTCCTGCTAAGACAAACACAAGACAAACAACTCTCTCTGTGCTCCTGCTGTCCATTTTCCCCTCATATCTGCTCTTTGCTCCCTCTTTCCTTTCCTCACCCTTTCTTTCTTTCTTTCCTCCTCCTCTCCCCTTCTTTTCTCTCTCCTCTCCTGTCTCATCCATTCTCCCTCCTTCCTCCTCCCTCCCTCTACCCCCTCCCTGCCTCCTTAACCACTCTGCCTCTCCTGTGCTTAGAGGGAGTTGTTAGTGCTGAGCTGCACTTCACTACTCCTGATCAATAATGTGTGTGTGTGCTGGCATGAGTGCGTGTGTGTGTCATGGCTTGCGTATGTTCTTAACATATATTTATAAATATATATGTGTGTGTGTGTCTAATGTAATACTGTGTGCATGAGTCTAATACCACAGTTTGTATATATATATATCTGTGTGTGTGTGTGTGTGTGTGAGATTTAAGACCATAATGTCAGTGTGTGAATGGAAGTCGCAAGATTATATGTGTGTGTGTAATACACGGTACGCATGCATGATAGTGAGTTTCTTATGCAAATGGTTTGAGATAAGAGTGGGCACATGTGTGTGTTTATGTATCTATATGTGTGTGTCTGAGTAGCATTGGCAGCAGCAGGAGGGAAAACGATTCCCAGGGACCCCTCGACTCCCCCCTCATCCCACAACATAACACACACACAGACCCCACTGAAGCTGTTGGGTTCACTCTGACAGCGCCAGAGAAAACACACTGAGACAGACCATCTCCACCCATTCGACACGCCCTGGGGGTGTGAATACAGAGTTGGGGAGGAAATATCAATACTCACCTCTACCAACAGGCTGCTTTTTCTGAAGAATGTCACTGTATGGTGGAACATTTCTTATAAGTGTATGTATATGTGTGTGTGTGCGTGTCTGCGTGTGTCTGGCTGTAATCAAGCCCTCTCTAATATTAACCTCATCTGTAATACTGACCTGCAGGCCTCACTGTGTCGGAAACCAGTCATGACACAATGTGTCTGCAGGCACATGGTGTCTGAGTGTATGTGTATGTGAGTGTAAGTATGTGCATATGTAGAAGAGCAGTCACAGCCAAGTGTGTGTGTGTGTGTGTTCGTGGGGGGGGGTAGATCATTCTTAGTCTCTGTCTGTGGGCCAAAGGGAGGGAGGAAGGGAGATGTAGTCAGAAGGCTGCATACTAAACAGACTGCTGTCACCCCGCCAGCACCTCATACACACACACACACACACACACACACACACACACACACACACACACACACACACACACACACACAAACATAAACGCATGCTTGGTTGCTCTGCCTCTTATAAACACACACACACACACTCACTCTCTCCTCATGCTAGCTTAAACTTTGGCTGCCTTGCTCGGCTGCCGGTTGCCATGACAACCATTGCCCACAGCACCTTGCAGCCCAAATCAATGGCAACTCCAAGACTAGGGTAGGCAGCTTGTGTGTGTGTGTGTGTGTGTGTGCGCGCGCGCATGTGTGTGTGCATACACGCGACAGCCTGTCTCTGTCCAAATGTTCCAGGCTATAAGCAGGTACTGTATTTGTGTATAGTTTAGAGATAAATATGGCATAAAGCTCAGCTGCAGATTGTATTAAAAGCGCATTATCAATGTTGTACAAATTGGATTTAAGCCCAGAATAAACAGAACACGATTTTTTGGACATGTTGAGAGAGATGGGAGGGAAAACAGTTGGCTATTAGAAAGAGTATGAGGTCAGTCCATTAATTTAGTGTAATACTGTGTTTGTCCCCACTCGCTAATCACCTTGTTTATGTTGTTGGCTCTAAATATGGCCACCATGCCGAGTGTCACACACACACAAAGACAAACGCAAGGGACGACACAGATGTGACCCCGCCCTTGTCCCCAAAATGCACCCCATCCTCCCCATCTGCTCAGTCAGATGCTCACACACACACATACACATTGCCACTTACCATTAACACCACTCACCACTGTTTAGTGACACACTCCAGCAGGTACACACACACACACACACACACACACACACACACACACACAAAAGCAGCCTTGTAAAGTCATACGGTTCACCCACATGTTTCTGTCGGAGTCTCTGCATTCGCATGCCAGTCCTTCCTCTCAACCCCCACCTCACGCCACCTCACCCCACCCTACCCATCCCACATGTCTGTCACTCTTACACTCCTCATCACTCCTCTGTGTGGGCTGAAAGAAGGAAGGAGGGAGAGAATAGAGGAGGAAAAACCAAAACAGGAAGGAGAAGGCAGATAGAGGGGGTGCAGGACAGGGGGAGGTGCGGTAAGGCTCTTTGAGGATTAGGTTGAGAATTTTGACTCTGTCTTACAGAGGAGGAAGGAGGTGGTGTCGGCAGTGGTAGAGGGGGTAGATCGACTCCTTGGAGCAATTTACCTCAAACGGCTCCGACACAGCTAATCCGCTCTTAAAGGAGCCTAATCCAACAGTCTTGTACCTCATACTGAGGAAAGAGAGAAAGGAGAGTGGCAGAAGGAAGACCGAAAAACTGAGAGAAGAAGAAGGGAGGGTGTGGAAGAAGCATAAGTACAGGAAGAGAGAGTTATGCATGTTAGACTCCCTGTATACTCCAAACAAAATCTAATTTGCTGAGTACAGACAGGCAGAATAGTTCATTTGCAACCAAAAAAGCAAAGCCAAATTCAGAATGATTTTCACCCAGAGGACCGGCGGGTTGGTCAGACTCACTCTCCTCCCCACAGCATATACACCTAGTAGTTTTTTAAAGTGCTTTGGGCTTTTTGATTCTGATTTACTTCTTGGTTCCTTGGTTTGAGGAGCTTGCAAGTCACATCAGCTACTGAAAGTCAGTGTCTGGCATGAACATCATTAAACAGACTTCAGGTTGCAGTGAGCGTGCTGGCATTTGCTCACTGCAGTGCAAGCACGAACACTGTCAACCTTTATGATCCTTTTTTTTCCCCTTTTTTTTTTTTTTTTTAAACTATACAGTTCTGTCCTTGTGTACTGTGAACTGTCTTTACTGGGGCAAAATTCAACAGACACAGTGTTTTACTTCTTTTTTTTTTCTGCAGGTCTTGCAAATTTAAAGCAGTGGTGGTTTTGATCCAACATAATTTAACAGTAGGGCAGGTATTAGTATTCCTGCCATCGACTGCTGTCTCTTAATTGTCTAAAAACCATGGCTCTTTTGTGGAGTAGCCCCAGCAGAAAAGGTTAAATAAAGTGGTTTGTGCCAAAGTGTCACCAAAGTTGACTTGAACAACTCTGCTTACAATGACAGAGTTTAAAAGTGAAAAGGTCGTATGAATCAGGGTCTCTTTGCCTGATATCATCAGTGTTTAGAGGGCTGCCTTAGTCTAGATGCTCTTCCACTGTTCCACTGCTCTGTTCAACAGCGAGATCAAACAGTTAATACAATCCTGTCACATGATACTATACCACACAGTGAAGGTAGGTTAGGTTTAAAAACCCAGAGTGATGGTGACAGGGAAAGAGAGGAATAGAGAGAGAGCTAGCTGGATGTTAAAATGGTAAAACAGAAGGAATGAATGAGCTGAGTGGCAGCGAGGAATTGTGAGTCATATGTTAGTAGGGCAATATGGCATGGAGAAGTGGGCTGTACTGGAAAAAGAGAGCTGTATGGTGAACATAGGGGGAAGACAGGCTCACGGACTGTGTGCTTTGAAAGGGCAGAGAAGGTACGAGGTAGACAAAGACTGGAAACTGATCACAGGATGGTCATAGGAGAGAGAGGAAATAAAGTGACAAAGAGACAGAGAAAGTGAGGGTAACCTACATACAGTTGTCCAAACTGATGCGAAGAGAGGCCTCAGCACAGGGGGAGAGCAAGAGGGACGGAGCAGTGATTGAGGAGATGGAGATGGAGCGAGCTCTGGTCTCTCATTAGAGCTATGAGACAGGCTGTGGACCCAGAGGCACACACACACACACACACACTTGGAGGAACCACACCTCTATATGTGCAATAGGCTTATATCTTTTTCTTTCCCTCCTCTCTTCTCTCTCTCTCTCTCTCTTTGATCTGTTTTCTGGTGTTAGGAATGAGTAGCTGTTTCTGTACCCTTATTTCTCCATTTTTTTTTGTTCGCTCCCTACACATAACTCCTCACGTCCCTCTCTCACTGCCTCCCTTCTCATCCTCTCACTTCAAGATAGTTTCTCCCGCCATATATTGCACTCTGCCCCCCCCCCCCCCCCCCCCCCCCATGCTGTTTTCTCCCTCGGCCTTCCTCCTTTTCCCTCCATCCCCCGGCTCCTCTCTCTCTCTCTCTCCCTCTCTCTGTTCTGTGTATTTCAAAGAAAAATGAAGCCAAATAAACTTGAACCCCAAGAAGGTGATTGATGGTTGCGCAAAGCTCCCTCTCTCCATCTCTTTCCTTTTTCCCCTGTCTTTATTCCCACACTCCCTACCTCCCTCTTCCTCTCTCCCACTGGCACTGTGGCTCCTTCTCATTCACACACACAACACACACAAAAGCACAGACACACACACGCACAGTTTGTACAGTTTGATTAATTATTTGGGTCTACAGGATGCAGCAATGCTCATGTAAGTCATTTTATGTACTGGATTTTTTGCTACAACCTGCACAATGACTTCAGATACTTCTGATAATAAAAACCATGCTTAGTTGGTTAAAGTAATGATCTGCATAAGTAAATAAATGTTGTTTTTGCAGTCCTCTGTTGAGTTAATGTAATTGTCACAGCCATTGAATCCATATCCAGTTCATTAAAATGGCAATAACCAATATGGATGAAGTGAACAGGCAAGAGCGCCACCAACAGAGAGTTTATCATGAGAAAATCCCAGAAACAAAAGGCCTGACAGCGCTGTCTGGACACATTGTTTCGTTACTAAATGACCTTTGAGGTGAAAAATACCATAAAATAAAAATAATTAACATTAAAGCTTTCAGTAATAACTGCTCAGGTGTGGTGTAGGGCAGAAAAAAAAACATATTAAAAGGTCAAATTAAAAGGTTTTTCTTGCGCTAGCTTCTGCAGCTTGATACCAAAGATGTAAAATTGACTGCAGCTTCCAGCTAAATATGGATACTTTTACACTGCAACTGGAGTATTTCTCTGCAAGCCACTTTATGAGGCATTCAGACTGTGCACAGGTCTGTAGGCTGATTCTCTTCTGAGGCTGCCTGGTGAAGTTTGGGATCTGTTACTGTGGCTGGAGCCTGCAGACAGAAAGTTAGCTTTCCACTCTGTTTGTAACCGCTCTTGCTCAAACACCATCATCAGACTTTAAGATCAGACGTGTTCCCAGCATGACCTCGCTTTTCTTATCTAAGTAGTTCATTTACGATAAGATGAATGTTATGTATCTATGAGGGGACATAGATTTAAAGAAACAGCTACAAGTAGTATTCACTTATATAGTGGAAATCAATAAATGTAAATGTGACTTATAGCAGGTATGTATTTGTGAGTCATGCAGTGCTTTCAGTTATACACTGTAGTTATTGGGCTGATATTTTTATTAGACGAAATTTAATTTAATTTTACAAAAAGTATAAAGAAAAGCATCCATTTTTGACAAGCTCCAACCAAGCAACTGCGTTTATTTGAACTGTATAACACTTAGGCCTCGGGAGCATTGTGGTGGCCTGGTGGCTAAGACACAGTCACCACTGAATTCTGGAAACCTTTGTTACGTTTCACACCCTCGTTTCTCTCCACGTTTCCTGTTTGCATCTATGCTGTCAGATAAAGACACAGAAATATAAGAATATTTTTTATATTTTATTAAAGTTAAGCCATTATCCATGACTACAACTACTTCCATGACATTAGTGGTGTTCTAAGCTTTTATCAATTATTATTCTAACCAAAAAAACTGTCACGACATTCAAAATGGTTGCCTAACCACAAAGTCACACATAATATATAATATTGAAACTTGAAATTTCCAGTTAAGGCAAGTTTAACATTACTAGGTAACAAGTTTTACATAGCAACCTGACAAATCTACAGAGATTCTGACTAAGCTAACAAGCTAACAGCACATGAAGCTGAAGAGACAGTTACCAGTGATTAACAATAAGTTACATCGCTATTAGCACCTGATCATCAGGATTACATTGGAATGTGACCAGACTAATGTGTTACCATGCTCTATCCAGTGTCTGTATACCTGTCATGGTCAGGAAACACGTCCTCTGTGTGTGTGTACCATACGTGTTTGTGGGTTTGTCCGTGTGTGACTGTACCGGGTCCATCTATCAGCCGGCGTGACAGTGTTATCAGGCATGGCACAGGACACCTATCACGGGTCCTATTGTGTCATCCGCCATGATAAGACACAGGAAGAGAGAGAGAGAAAGATGAACGATTGAAAGGTGGAAGAAGGGGAGGGGGTACTGTCATGGGCAAACTATGATGTTGACGACCGCTGTTTTGACTTTCTGACACAAATGCATAGTGGAACACACGCACACACGTCAAGGGCTCAGATCCAGAGAAGAAGAATAAACAGAAAGAATTTGTTAATGTACAAAGAAAAAATAATACCTGTAAAATATAATACAGTCCAATCTTCTTGACTTTTTTGCTGATATTTCATCAAACAAGTGTTTAGCAGTGTGACTGTTGTTGTTGGGACTGTTTGGTTGTACAGTACACATAGACCCCAGTGAGAAAAGCATTAAGACGAGTTACTCCACACCAGCCGTGTGTGTGCATGTGAGTTATTTGACTCCGTGTGTGTGTGTGTGTGTATTTGTTTTAGCTCCCCCCTCTGTCTGTTGTTTCTCAGTCTTATATCATTATTTCTCAAGCTTCCCAACATCACGTCCAATTGCACAAATAAACACACACACCCATACCAGGAAAGATGCGCTGTCACGCTAATTCCAGGACACATTCATACACACCCACACATTATAACTTTAGGGGGTGACACACACACAAACGCACACACAGAGCAGTGAAGCAGCTCCAGCGAGCCAAAGATAATTCACTTTAGACACAGAGTTTCAATTTGACGGCACTGAGCATCAGTCTCACATGCTTCATGTCACTCTGTGCTGCTCTTTGCAGCAGCAAAATCCAATTGCCTGGTATGTATGTGTGTGAGTGTGTTAAATGTGTTTGCAGTTGCTATATTTGTCTTGAGTGCTGCATATTTTGATGTGCTCATTTCATGTTTGTGACTGTGTGGTGTATCTGGCTGTATATACTCTGTATTTTTAAGTTTCTCCTATAGATTTTGGGTGCAGAGTGGTGAGGTAATGGGCGTAGCCTTATCAGCAGCTCTTCTTTATTTTCTCTGGTTTTCTGGTTAGTTTCATATGCACCAGTGCACAATTACACACGGTCAGCTCTCCACCAAAGCTCTGACATTTGTGAACAACAATTTCACAACATTTGGTTTTTAGTGGCCTATGAAACCACATATGACTAAAGAAAAAAACAGACATGTCTCATGTAGAAACAGCATCATGTCTTAAGTACAGTGTTGAACAGGACTGCCAGCTTCACAGTTTAACACTGAAGTCACTGAAGTCAAGTTCTCCTGGCTGCAACAATGTCCTTTTTTTTCTTATGTACGACCTGAAAGAGATGCTCCTCTGAAACTCTCTGAGCTCCTGGTTTATTTAATTTATCTTGTAAAATGATCATATTTCATATCCAGTTGTCTGTTTGGACTTCAAAGCTTTTATATTACAGACTTTGGCTGTTTTTGTGTTCAGATATGCAAAATCAATATCACAGCTCCACTTCTTAAAGGCTTCAGGGTGTTTGTAATTAATATTTTGGAAATACAGACATGTCAGTCTGTTGAACATTTGAAGTTGTCAGAATTATTGTCTGCATTTGAATTCTTGTACCTTCTTTGTAGAGATATTTCAGACATTCTCAACCTTTTAGAATCAATTTACAATCCCAAGTCTGAACTGTGTAGTTAAGGAGTACTGAATGATACGTGGACATGTTTCCCTCTTTACTTACACTACATTACTGTAAGTAGTATTTTCTTACTTTCCTTAGTTTGTGCATCAGCATGGAGCTGAGTAGAGGCTGTATTGAGATGTGTAAACAGCTGTGACTTGAGGCAGGTATGCTGTCACATGATTAAGCTCTACCTGTGAGTATTATAAAGCAGTGTGTGTTCTGTGCTGCTTCCATCCCCAAGACAGTGAGACAGGTTGAGGAAAGAGATCTCACCTTCCTCATGTATTTTCTGACCTTCTTCCCTCGTCTACCATCTTTTTCATTGAAGGTAAGCACTAAAACACATTGTCATTCTCCTTATCCCTCCCTTTCTCCTTTTGCCCTCCCTTTCCTCCTCCCTTCCTCCTTCCCTTCTTCCCTCCTCCTCCCCTCCCCCCCTCCATTCCACTCTCCCTTATTGTAGTTTTTGCGCAAGAAGGCAGAAAATCTGCTTACCCTACACACAGGGATGTTTGCCAGTCTCACACAAAGTTCAAACTGCTTGGGAAAGCACAGCTTTACCTGCAGCATCTACAGCAAACCTTTGTGTGTACGTGTGCGTGCGTGAGTGTGTATATACTAAATGTGCGTGGATAATTTCTCCCTTGGCTCTGTGTGTCTGTGTGTGTGTCTGTGTGTGTGTGTGTGTGTGCGTGCGTGCGTGCGTGCGTGTGTGTGTTTGTACAGTAAACATTACCTGCACATGTTTGTGTGTGTTCGTGGCTCTGCCTGTGCATTTAAAAGGACAGGTTTCCTCTGCCCTGAGGGCAGACATCTTCATGTCAGAACAAGACAAAAGGCTATTAACACCTTTTACTGAAGATCAGATTTGTTAATTGACAGTTCAGCGCAGTTAATTTCCTTTTGGAACACAGCACAGAGCATGCCGTTACATAAAGTGGTGCGAAGTCATCTTGAGTACAATCGAGAACAAGTCTAGATATCATGCTGGGCTGTAATGTTAAATAATAAAGCCTCAAATATAGTTTGAAATACATTAAACTAAAAGTAGATAAGGCTCACATGGTGAGTGTCTTTTATGGGGCTCTATATCGATGTGAAAAAAAAGTTTTGAAACACTTCTGAGGCTTATTTTTGTTCGTTACATATTCTGTCATTACTGACTTTTGGTTGAACTGATGCATCAGGCAGCAAATTAGTACAAGCTGGTGACAGCACCGCAGACTCATATGAGACGACCAAGAGGAATGGAAAGTAACAGAGTGCACTGCCCACCAAAGTCACAACAGACAAACAGCAGCAGAATTTACTGCCGCGCTTCCTAAAATAATATCACTGTGTAGAACAGCAAATCCCCTCAGCAGTGGAGATTGTATTTTGTCATTGTTAGCAGTGGGAATCCTGCTCGTCAGCATATCGACAATAGCGAGCACCCCGGACAGCTCCCGCATCCCTGGTGGTCCCGGGATCAGCACCTCGGACAGCGGCTCTGACACACACAGTGTTATAAATGATCCACCTGAGCTGAACACGATACAGACCATCGGCTGGTCTGTTGATACTCCTCAACCTTCCTGAGTCACAGCTGAACATCCTGTTATATTAGACCAGTCGAGTCACATTAACAGCGAGTCCCTACCCATGACCCCGCTGGAAAATAAAATCTTCGTCTCCATATTATCTTTAAAAAATACACCTGGCTCTCTAGCAGTTTAAAATCAACTCATTAGCAGCGTTTTGTTTCCATCTTTCTCCGCTGAACAGCGTTTACTTTTGTTGGAATGATGATAATTAACTCTGTAATTCCTTGCTGTTTGACTGTGTAGTGGTGGTGTGAAAGCGGCTGGCATGTTATGCGGCATAATCATGTGGTGGATTCCTGCTCAGGTAGCAAAACAGCAATTACGATCACACCGAACGCTGTCCTGCTGAATACAAATTCTGTGTTTGTGCGTGTGTGTGTGTGTGAGGGATGCTAAGGAGGATGAGGGGAAGAATTGCACTTAAGGCAAGCTGCTACCATGGTAAATGTATTGCCTTCATGATGGGAAATGTAGCAGGACATTGTGATATTGTGCAGTCCACTTCAGCAGCTAACCAGCCATCAGTTAGAAACTACTTTCCAGGTCAATATCCAGTTTTGCTGCTTAAATAGTGAGGATGTGTGGTGAATTTTAGAATCCTGAAAAAATGTGCTCCCCCTCTGGTTGACAGCAGGGAAGCAGAGGTAGCTCTAATTCCTGAAATACTTAATACCTGCATTACACCCTTTAAGACGTGTAGCGTTGTGTAGGCTAATCCACATCAGCACAGTCCACTGTCACGGAGCGTGGGTTCTGCCAGGCTGGACGTTAATAGACTACAGATCATGCTGACAGTATCATTCAGAAGACTGTTTCTTGGCATGAGAGATTACATGTTTCTGTTCTGAGAGTGACAACACACACGCACACAGACACACATCCATAGATAGAAACACGAGTGAGCTACCATCAGTCTTCAGTAACCATGTGACACCTGGGTTCTTGGTTGACTGCTATTTAGTGTCACACACAAGGGCATTTTGGTCTCTTTTGGCCTGTTTTGGACACTGTCGCGTCACAGAAATACACACACACACACACACACACACACACACACTCTACCATGCATGTATCACACTGTCATCCATAAAGACCTGAAATAGAAATGTTGCAGTAGCAGCAGCAGTGGACACCAGATATGATCTCACATCCGGCCTCATGTCTCTTGTACTATGCATGGACCAGTAACCACAAAATATTACCGAACCTAGGAACCTTATCCACGTCTTTTACCCCAGCCCTTTAGAATAAGCCATTCCACTGTGACCATTAATCACCTCTCTAGGAGCATTAGCCTGTTTCATGTGGAGGGTTTAACAGCAGCAGGTTAGGTGACTTACCTGCCGCAGTAATTTAAATAACCTCTTTTCCACCACAGGAAATTTTCCCAGAATGAATGAATAAACGTTTTCAAGAATAAGGGAACGTTTGTTGTCTTATTCCAAAATAGGTAAGAGTCTATCTTTTTGCACTTGCTTAGGTCAGATACAATCTGCAGGCCTGCGCTCCTCTATATCCTTATTGTCCCGCTGGATGTGGATTTAGAAAAAATAATAAATCTGAAATTTGAGTGTGTGTCTCAGACAGTTATTCCAGAGTCACTGCTCACCGGACCAGTGGTTTGCCACTAGCACATCTATTTGTTTTCCTACTCCATTTCACCTTGACATGGACGGCAGGCTTGGGTTTATGACATTGTGTGTGTGTGTGTGTGTGTTTCTCCCTCTCTTGTGGAAAGCAATCTCCCAGGTTGAGCTCATAAATCAAGGTGGGGGATGGAAATGGGGATGTGTGTGAATATGTGACTCTTTCACCGAGCTCATACCTGTCGTTAGTGGGGGGTGCATCTGCTCAGATGTTGCATTTGCTTTTCTTGACGTAAGCATCATGTCAGTCTGTTTGTCCGTGACATGACCGATCTCCCTCATACTCTCCTGTATGGCCTCCTATTTCCTCCTCATGGCAGGATTAGACCACAGGCCACCCCCATTCAAAATGAATAGCAATTTAGGAAACTAATAAACTGTAATGGACAGTGTGCCCTCAGAGGTAACGGTAATACAGTCACTCATAAGGCAAACTCCTCCCCATCCCCTCCTAAGTGTGAGATGAAAGAAACCTGTGGTGTGTGTGTGTGTGTGTGTCTGTCTGTCTGTCTGTCTGTGTGTCTGTGTGTCTGTGTGTGTTTGTGTGAAGGAGAGCGAATGATGTCTGGTTTTGTTGATAACATGCTCAGTGAGGTGACCTGCCTGCTTCATCTTTCTTCTCTTTGTCTCTGCCAATCCCCCTCTTGTCCTGTTGACTTTGTATTTCAGATATTAAAAACACACCATTTGACATTTGAGGTGAGCATAACTCTGTGTGACTAGATTGATAAATGGACAATAATACCTTAAACAAAAGGGGCAAGAATTGGCTCAGAGATTATCTGAGACCATTTATTATATGGGAATCATCTGTGCACAGCCTTCAAACTTTGGCATGAAGCTAGCATAGCACTGTCCCTCATTAGCCAATAAAATCTCACTGTGATATACCCTCTGATCCTGGACTTGGGCCATTTGAATGCAACTGTTTTAAGAGTTTTAAGGCTAATTTACAGTTTCCAAGACTGCAAAATAATTTCATTATCTGCCCATGAAGCACATTAGCAAACGTTTAAACATCCCTGTATGCAGACACTGGATGTGGTATTAACAGAACATCACACACGTCTACTGTCCATGTCTGTTTTTAGTCTGGTCTTTACCCACAGCCTCGTCACAGCAAATGAATTCTACACAATGTTGGCCTATCAAAAAATGAGCTGTTTGCTTTATGGCTTTCTTTTCCAAGCAGAACATTCCTTTAACAATCATTTTAGGCTCAGATGAGCAGAAACTGGAAGTCTGCTCAATGGTAACTCTGCTCCCACTTTTTGTGTTTGGCTACACTTCAGCCTGACATCTCTAGACAGCTGGTTAACTAGTTAGCTACAAGCCTATGTGGTAGAGGCTGATCGCACAAAGCAGAAATCACAAGCTTCGCTACACAGTACACCTCCATGACTTCAGCCCTAAATTGGTTTAGGTTAGCACGGTGCTGTAGGCCTGCTGGCTAGCAGTGAGCATGTTTCTGTGTAAGGCTGGGAACTACAGCCGAGGGAATACAACAGCAGTGGCAGAAAGCAGTAAAAACTAAAGAAGAACAGCAAAGTTCAAGGTGCAACATACCTACTCAAAAATGTTAGTGAATATCAAAACATGAACCTGATGAGCTGTGGGCAAGAAGAGCGGGACTATCTGCAAAATCGCATGGTGAAAAAACGTTTTGTTTCAGCTGCGACCTAACCTGGCTTGACTTAACGAAAAACCGAGCTTGTGTTTCGCTGGTTCGTACCCCTGTTGGGTTTTCTCTCTCTGTGTTGGTGTACTCTTCAGACAGCAGGTTAGCAGCAGTGCTGCTTAGCTTGAAGGATGCTTGTGTACGGTTTGTCTGGTTTAATACAATGTAAGCTCTCCTGTCTCACCATTGTCAGAGAGTCTTAGGAGTGCTTCTTATCCAAATGCTACACCACTGAGCTGATTAGGGAGGAAGTCTCTATGTGTATGTGTGAGTGTGTGTGAGAGAGAGACTATTTGTTTGTGTGCCTTTTGTGTGAATATGTGTTTGTCTATCTGTTTTTACATCATGTTAGTTTAGCATGTGTGTGTTTTTAGTATAAAAAAGCCTCGTTCCTGTAACAACTGCAAACCCTGTGCCTCAGTGTGTGTGTGTGTGTGTCTTTTGAGGCTCCTCAAAAGCTGCCTTTTTCTCTCTCATGTGGCTTCTCTGGTATGTATGGTATTTCACAAAGCCTCAGATCCTCCTCTCCTCAAAGGCTGGGGGAGGTGTGTGTGTGTGTGTGTGTGTGTCAGTGAGAGCAAGAAAAAGATGCTGGCTAACACACACACACACGCACAGACACTCATGGATCTTAAGTGTCATTTCTCTGCCTCGTATTCTTGTGTTGAGGGGGGTGGGGTTGTAAGGGAGTGTGCATGACACTGTGATTAACACACACACACACACACACACACACACACACACATGCTGTGGCTCTGTTGCTCCAAGTTCCTTTCCTTGTTAGCGTGCATGGTAGGGATTTCTTGGTTGGCTGGAGCGGCAGCGATTGTGTATTTATGTGCACAGATGCTGGGGGTGTGTGTGTGCGTGTGTGAGGGTGCGAGTGTGTGTCTAAGGAGACCAGGATGTAATTAGACACAATGGCAGTAGCTAATGGAACAGCTGCCTCTTTGTAAATGTTGCTTGCTGCTGCCATGTGGACGCACGAACAGAATATACATACATACACACACAGTTTCTGTGACCCACCAGCCGCCTGGGGCACCTCACCGTGTCTTGCCCCTCTTCTTTCTTTCTTTCTTGCTTTCTTTCTCTCTTTCTTTTTTCTGTCTTCTCTTGTCTTTTCACCTCTCTGTCACCTCCTTGTGCACAAAGAACTCTCACTTTTCAAGCCCCCTGCCCCCCCCCCCTTCTTTCACTTTCTGCTGCTCTCTCTTTCTCTTGCCCTCTTTTTCCTCTGCCTGTCTCTCTTTCTTTGTGTCTGCTCTGTTCCTTTGTGTGGCACTATGTCTCTATCTCTGCTCTCTATGCCTCACTTTTCCTTTTCCCTCCCTCCCTCCCTCCCTGCCTTTTTCTTGGCTATCAGACCATTTTTCCAGCAATGAGACTCGTCACCCCTCCCCCTTTCTGTCCTCTCCCTCCCTCCTCCTCTTCTTCCTCCTCTTGTGGCAGAGCTCGTATCAGAAATGATAACACTACGTCACTCTGTAATCTGGCAGAGGAGGGCTGCTGCAGCATACACACACACACACACACACACACACTGAGCTCTCTGCTCTCTCCATCGCTGTCGTAGCAAAGACCAAATCTGTCTCATTTTCCATCTATCAATCTCTCCCTTTTTTCCTGCAGTCTGTCTTTCACACTCTGGGCTGGAGACCTTGATGTGTACGTCCATGTCAGATAGTCACAACAGTCGCCTTCGACGTCATGCCGCTGTAAAATCTCCATAGTAACGTGACCTTGCCCATCGCAGCCCTCCATCTCATCCATGATTCCATCTGTCATCTCTCCGTCTTTCTGTCTTGCTTTCCTCTGACAGGCAGCTGTCTGGTCCAATTGATAAGGAAGTAAATCTCTCTTTGACCTCGCTGTGGGTGGGCCCTGTCTTTACCTCTGAGAGAAAGCAAGTGAGAGAGAGGGGAGATAGTTTGGGTGGGGTTGTGTGTCTACGTGTAATAAGAGGTCACTAATAAAGACACTCTCACACATTTCCCTGTCGTACCCTCAGCAAACCTTCAATCATCTCTTTCATCTGTGCCATTTGAGAGTCACCACCAGGAACGCTCCCCAAGCGTGCTGAGAAATGACTTTAATTGAGCCGCGGCCTGATCCTGATGTTCTGGAGCTGCTGATTGTTTTGTTAATGCCTGCCACTGTCATGTCACCCCGGTCTGGAACAGCACACACAGTTCCTGCTGAAATGGCACAAACTTGCCCTCCCCTTCCTCGGTTTCTGGCTCATTCTCTCCCCCCTCTCTCTGTCACTCTCTCTTTACTCCCTTTACCTTCTCGCACACTGGTACTCTGCTCAGTAGTTGAGTCAACATTACAGTAGGCTGATTTATCATTCTGTCACCCCACCGCTCCAGCTCAGTTAAGGAGTTTTAATAGAAGAAGGGCTCTGAATGAATAATTCCACTATATTTCAACATGGCACTAATTTTCGTTGGGTCGGCCATCTTTTCTTCATCAACAATTACAGCATTGTTCTCACCAAGTGAATTGAGATGTAGGACCCATGAAAGGAGGCTGACGATCATACAGGTTTTAAAGGAAGAATATGGTATTTCTAATCTAACTTTTCCCAAAAGTTAGATTAGAAGACTGATACCACTTTCATGTCTGTGTGCTAGGTCTGTAACCAGGAGATAATTAGCTTAGCTTAGCATAAAGACTGGAAACAGGGGGAAACTGCTAGCCTTAAAGGTTAAAAAGAAAGACTTCTAAAGCCCACTTGTTAATGTGTTACATCTAGTTTATTTAATCCATGCAAAAACAGCAATGGAAAGAGCTGTTTGTGAAGAAATTGTTCTCATAACAACCTCTAAAACCATAAATGTCATTTTTACATTACTGTTAGTGAACACATTAAACAAATGAGAAGCATCTCTAAAGTGAGCATGGAGGGTGTTGATGAATGTATGTTTTAGCTTTGGACAGAGCCAGGCTAATGGTTCACACCTGTTTCCAGTCTCTATGCTGAGCTAAGCTAACAGCCTGCTGGCTATTGATGTTCTCTCTGTTAGAAGGCAAATCAGCGTGTTTCCCAAAATGTCAAACTATTTATTTAAACAAACTCCAACATCAGCCAAACCTATTTAGAGGGGCAAATAAAGATGAACCAAACATTACTAACCATACAGTCAGTTGTAAACATCAATCACAGTTTACAGACCAACTACTACTTTGACCTTGCCATAGGTGTGTGAACACACAGTTGCCCCATTTGATTCAGTTGTGTCAGTTGTTGTCGATGCTGTTCCCAAATGTCAGTAATTACTTTGCTGGGTACAATGTTATTATAAGTGATAGAAAAGGTGCCCAAAGCTGTAATAAACTGGAATTATCATTAAAACAAGTGTGTATGTAGACATCTAATTTCAGTGCAGATGTTTCAGTCCTTGGAGAGCGGAGTGTTTCGAAGCTGTTTAAGTGGTTATGTGATGTGATGATACCACACACACACACACACACACACGTACAGGAACATGCAAACTTATTCACTGGAACAGTGACAGATAAGGTCATGTGCAACCCTCCTCACCACACCTACAGCAGCTGTGTTGATATGAGTATACAGTTACCTGGTAGGTCACACACCCTAAGCTGTGTTTGTGGTCATGTGACACATGAGTCTGAAGCACACAGCCACACACTCACAGAAACACAAACACACACACACGAAAGAACAAAACTTTGGGAGCCTCACCATCAACTAATTTCTTGTGTGTGTTTGCGCCCATGTGAGCGTTCAGCACGGGGTGGGGGTGTGTTTTCATTCCTGTTACCTTGTATTTTTTTCATCCTAGTCCTCCACTCCCTCCGTCTCATCTTTCCTTCCCTGTTCCCTGTTCTCCGTGCCTCTTTACTTCCTCTACTCCCTCTCAGCATTCCTCCTCCCCTCTCCTCCTTCCTCCCCTCACTAACCTCTCCTCTCTCTTGCTCTCTCTCGCTTTCTCTCCCTCCCTCCCTCCCTCCCTCTGCAGAAGGTCAGGGATATGAGGACGAGCAGAGAATCACATGAT
Organism: Toxotes jaculatrix; assembly: GCF_017976425.1. NCBI lineage: Eukaryota > Metazoa > Chordata > Actinopteri > Toxotidae > Toxotes > Toxotes jaculatrix. The sequence continues at coordinate 24,206,646 of NC_054397.1, read as the reverse complement.
AGTTTCCCTGAGTACTCTGGCTCTAAAAACTTCCACATTCACCAGCAATGAGTGGAAACTTTTCACACCACAGCATTGTTTCCTTTTAACCACAGAGAAATTCTTAAACCCTCATTGGTGTCCCATTGTCTTCAGTTTAACACTTTTTAGTGTGTGTTTGAGGTCCTGTAAAACGTGTGAGATCATCGTCGTCTCTCTGCGTACACCCCACCTCTGATCCCTCTCTCTCTGTCTTCCTTCAGCAGCAGCACCAGGAGGAAGCAGTATTATTCTTCTCTGGAATGTCGCATTGGGCTAAATTTAGAGCCTTAGTTTCCGTTCTTCCTTCTCCTCCCCTCCCACTCCTCCACCCCTGCTCCTCCTCTTCTCCCTCTTTGCAGATGAGACTGAAATAGCCGGCGTTGTGTCTTCAGACTCACCTGGGAATACGGGCCCTAAACGCTCCCGTCGTTCTCCACCTCCCTTCAGCCTGCCAACTTCTCTATCAGAGAACTGGGCACAGACACTGACTTTGCGGTGTTGTCAGATTCACGTGACTGTGACTTCTCTCTACCTGAGAGCGTGTTTTCCATTTTTTGAAACTTTGGATGGGGCTAGGCTAGCTGTTTCCCCATGCTTCCAGTCTTTATGCTAAGCTAGGCCAAATAGTGGAGGTTTAATGTTCATTCTTCACCTTGAAAACAGCAATTGTCAAATCAGTCTCACCTCAAGGTCAATTTAGTAGTTAGTTTGGAGCCGTCAGCTGTACCCTGTGATCTTCAGTAGATGGAGTTTGCCATTTTGTTTTGCTGTTTGTTGTCACAGAATTGTGAAACTTATCCATTTCAGTAATGAAATAACAGGTAGACTACTTTGTAACATGAGCTCTGTATTTTTGCTGTATACCTCATGACCATCAAGGGGAAAGATAAAATAATTTCTGTGCTAACTTTCCACAGTCATAGAATCAAGCTTAATGTGCATCGTTTTGGCTGTAGTTTCAACCCACGATCTTTTATTCAGACCAGCTGCTGAGTTTGGGCTCAACATTTATAAAAAGTTATTAAGATAAAAAATGTAGTACCTGCACCCTGACTGGTGCTGATCATAAATGACTTGGTGGCAGAACGTGACATGTCTTTGTTTCTTCCTCTAATGTGTTAGGTATTTGTACAACCCTTGGACACGTTCTGGGTTTTGTAGATGTTTGGCTCTAATTGTATTTTGTGTGTGTACGTGCTTAAACGTGTGTTACAATCTATCAATACAGGCCCTTTCTTGTAGCCATTACCACTGATTCATGCCTCACTCCTAATGGTCAAATCATTAACATTATTTAGACCACAGGCTGTTTGCAGATGTGAGAGTGTGCATTTCTCTCTCTCCATGTTTGCCCATAGAGGAATGTTTGTGTGCTTGTGTTATATATATGTGTGTGTGTGTGTGTGTGTGTATATGTCATTGTGTGTGTGTTTCTGACTGTCCTCGGGCCGCTCTAAGTATTGATCTCCATATGGTCAATGAGCAAGGCTAACGACGCTACAATATGCCGCTCTCGCCCACCCCCAATCAATCTCAGCAGCCACAGCACAAATGGCCCTCTCTGGTCTCTGAGAGGACCTGGCGCATTAGCCCACCTCAGCCGCCATTAGCCAACACAAATGAACACCTCCAGCTTTGAAAGACATTGTCGCTAGTGAGGAATAGAGGCTAGGTAAGAATATTTTATCTCTGTAGCAGTGAATGGCCTTGTTATCCCTCTCTGTTGCAGGGGTAAAGTGAATGTGCAAATATCCACTAACAAGCTCCCATAAACATTCAGAAACTTACACACACACACAAATGCTAACCACCCAATCATCGGTTTTCTAAGGTGGAAGGGTTGTGTTTTCATTGATTTCTCTGCAGCAGAAACTGGAGGTATAACATTAGACTCCCCGGACACACACACACACACACACACACACAAACACACGCATGCATGCACACAAAGAAATGTGGAACATATCAATACAGTGGGTCAATAATCTGGGATATCTCATCTGTTTAAAGAAGCATCCGTTTGTGCCACAGGATGGGAGGAAGGATAGAAAGTGAGAGGCAGGGATATCCCTTCTTCCTTCCACAGCGTGTTCTTCTCTTCCTCCATCTCCTGAGGCGCAGAGAGAACCAGAAAAGCAGAAACGGAGTGAAATCATAAGAAAGAGAGACGTTACGGGCGCACTGGTAGCATTACCTTCACCGCTGGTCCCTGCAGATTTCTCTATCACTTACTAACACCAGTACGGCACAGTTAAACACTTACACGCTCAGTGAGTCATTTACAGCACTCTTTTACTCCCCCCGCCCCCCTCTTCCTCTCTCTCTCTCTCTCTCTCCCCTCTTTTCCTCTAACTGTTTGAGGTCTAAATCCCTCCATACTCAGCGACTTAACCCCTCTCTTTCATTTCGCCCCCTTCACTCGTGCTTGGATCTACCAGTAACCATTAGCTGCAGCGTGTCTGTGTGTGTGTGTGTGTGAATGTGTGTGTATGTGATCAGTAAACTAATGCTTTGTCGAGTGCCACGTTCCTGGCGCGTGGCGTACCTCACTGCCGGAGTAAAACACAGGAACTACAAATGAGGTTTCAGCATTAGGAACCTTGGATACTTACATGTGCTCACATACTGGAGACTATCATATGTACTGCAACGGAGACGCTCTGTTCAAACCTGTTTAACATTTCTGTGCCGCTGTCATACCTTAATACTGTCACTACAGTAATATGACAGGACCAGCCTCTCTGCTTCGGTGGTTTTGTCTCATGCTAAAAAGGCAGCTCACAGTCCACTGTGTCGGAAATGTTCATACAAGAAGTAAAAAATGAAGCGCAGTGCAATGTCTGTAAACACATCCCAGGTTATTCAGGACGACATGGCCACCATCAGAGTGCAGAGCAGCATTCACAGGAATTCACAAGAATAGCCCCAGCCTTAAAACTAAATGTCCTAGAACAACACTTCTGTGCCTCACACCGCCAAACGACAATAAAAATTTCAGCTGGCTAAATGTACGAACACCAGCAAAAAAAAACAAGGAGCGCTTCTTTTGTCAGCTGTTTTGTCACAGTCTGATGATTTTTATGTTAAATCTGCCATCATTATCACTGTAAAGTGTGTACTCGCTGTGCTAGCATGGGCAGCTTGGTAGGAGCAGCAGCAGTGGAGGAGGCTGGGGCTTAGAGAAGGGTCAGTTGTTGTACTATTAAAGAATTACCACATTACTGGACATATGAAGGGGAGTCAGAGAATAAATGGCATGTTGTGCTTTTTACCTGCAGCTTTGTTTTTAAATCAAACGTCCCTTATGGTGAGAAATCCCAGGAAAAGAGACATATTCCATTATGACATATTCCTGGGAAGTAGTCATTTCAAAAATGGTGGAACACCTGTCATGCTTACCACATACACACCCCCTGCTTCTGTCTAGTACTAATTATTACAATACAGCCTGGGTTTAGAGATGACTTCCGCTCATTGACATGTCAGTGTGTGCATTATCTTCAATGGTAAGAGCCTAAATGAGGCTTTTTAATTGTTAGTTTATATAAAAGCTGCTCGATGCATGGGTAAACAGACGTCACAAGTCGGTCCCCTGGGGTTTTGCTCTTCTCTCTCTCTTTCTCTCTCTCTCTCTGTCACTTGATGGAGTGGTTTCAGATAACTTCAGACCCACATCACTGACACCTCCTTACCCCTCCTCCTTTTCCCTTCTCCTCTTTCAACCGTCTCCGTTCATCCGTCTTTCATCCCCGCATCTACCTCCATTGCTCTCTCTCTCTGTCTCTCTCTCTCTCTCTCTCCCTTCCCACCTCAGCCTTCCCTCCATCTTTCCCTCCCTCCTTCCCGCTCTCCTCCGGTCCCTCCCACCCGGGCCATCAGTGTAGTGTGAATCCTTTGGTAAACGTCTGGTGCCTTGCAGAGCTTGTCAGTAAAGCCAGAGCTAATTAGCGGAATCACAGAATAATTAGTTTTTCTTCTTGTCGTTTAATTCCCACCACCCCCCATCACCCCATCCCTCTCCTCCCACCTCGCCTTAGTTTTTCTGCTGTCAACAGTCAACACTGTCACCGAGCCATAGCCACAGTTTGTGCATTCTTTTACCTTCTATCACTCTAAATATCTCTCTCTCTTGATTTCTTTCTCCACATCTCTCTCTGAATCTCTTGATACGTTTCTTCTTCTCCTCTCTGCCTCTTTCCACATCTCACAGTGCCTGTTTCCCCTCTACATCTGTCTCCTCTCTCCCCGTGGAGTGTTTCCCGCCCACACCTTTTTCTCTATTGAGGTTTCTCTTGCCGTTGTTGACTTAAACACATGGTCGAGCTTGTTTTCTCACTCCGTGGCTTCCTCCCACTCTGCTTCCATCTTCCCCTCCCTCTTTTCTCTTCTCTCTCTTCTCCTCCAGCTCACTCTTGTTTGTCCCTATAGCCGGTGTTTGTTTACACGTCTGTTTCTCCCTCTAGGTTGGTCGACAGTCTACTCCTTCAAAAACGATTTCCCCTATACATCCCTCCCTCCCTCCTCCGGCCATTTCTCTTCATCTCCTCAGGGTGACTGTTTACTCCCTTCCTTTATCTACAGCTTTCCTTCAATCCCTCCCCTTGTCATTCCTCCACCCACCCATCATTCTGCTCTCTCCCTCCCTCTTAACCACTCCTCGATTGCTCTTGTTTTGTAGAAATGATAAGGCGGCAGCAGGAAGGGTCTATGGTCACAGCCGAGGTAATTGGCTCTTTACAGCCCAGTTTTGTGTGGAGTGCTCTGGTTTAGTCTGGCTTAGCAGCCTCACTACTGTAGCCCCACGACATCATGTCAGCCGAAGCACACTGCAGGTCTGCCGTTATCTACATAGGCAGACTTTTAAAGAAGTAAAATGTGCCCTTAAATGAACAGATGATGAGCAGTTCTGGGGATGCAGTCTGCACAGACATACTTACTGTACACTGTATGTGTTATATTTACATTTTGTAAAACTATTTTATGGGACTAGATATTTTTCAAAGCTGAATCTCAGTCAGTTTTTTTTTATATCAACAATAGATCAAACGTCTAAGTGTAATATAAAGAGGTCTCTCACAGTGATCAGCTCAACCAAGCAAGCAAGGCTGCAACTTTACCGTTTTGGTTTACACTCACCACTACATCAGCTTCACCTCCAACAGCTCACAGCTGTTTGCAGCAAAATAGCTCTGATATACCAGCTATGTGCTACCTGTGCAGCACCTGTTGTGTATACAGATTGTTCTGCTGCCCTCAAGCGGCCCAAAACCCAACTGATGCAGCTTTAAAATACATTTACGATGGTATGATAGCTGGCATTGTATTTGTGTTTTTTTGTAGCTTATTTCAAACCAGGATTAGGATCTGCATAGTTATTGTATATTTAAGTAACAAGCTGTTCTGGAGGCCTTTTCACCACAGGTCCTTGAAGGTCCTCAGACAGAGTTTGACATGTTAAGTCAAAGGTAAAGGATGTTTGCTGCTGCTTTTTTGACCACCTGTCATTTGTTGATGGATAATGCTGATGCCTTTGTGGGTGTTCTGTTCGCTCTATTTCAGGTTGACAGTCAGGCCAATGTTATGGTATTGATGGAGATGTTGGAAGACATAATAGAAAAAAAATCAGAATGGAAATGTTTGTATGTTATATGGATATATATTATTTTATTTGTCAAATATTGATATCTGCCTCAAAAATCCAGTATCTAATGCTCTAGATTTAGGATGTGGCCTCATTACCCTCTAGTCTATGTTAAACAGTTTCTGGCTGTCCACAGGTCTCTTTTAGTTTCTGTTCTTCAGTTCATTCACATCAGGTTTGGGATTTGGTTTAATTAGGTTTGGTTCCATGGTGTCTTTCTCAGATTGGGTCCAAAACATCATGATCCACCCTGTCTCGAATAAAATCCGGCCTTAGATAAGGAATATTAAATCCATAGGTGATTTGAACTTTCCAGTGGTGGTACAGTAACTGAAATGATTTCTGAAACTGCAGCAAATAGTTTCATGCAGCTGGGTGTAAGCCTGCTATTTATCTGAAACGGCCTTTGCAGAACTTAAAAGGTTATAGCAGGAATCTGAGTGTGATACCATAAGGCTCATGCTGTTTCTTTCAGTGCACAGAACACAGAACCAGCACTCTGGCCTGTCGACCAGGACAGGTGTGACCCAACAAGCCCATCAGTACTTTTCAGTAGCAGGGCGTGAAGAACGAATTCAGCTTCAGTAAAGGTGCTAGCGTGGTGTATGAAGATACTCCACCACAGAGATAAATACAATGGATTATTGAAACAATATATTAGCTCTTGGCAAGTTCTGTCTACACACACCTAGCTGCGTTTGTGCGCACACACACCTTTTCATCCTACCACTGTACACCTCTCTCTCTCTCTGTCTTTCTCTCTGTCCATCTGTTCTGCTGAGTCGTGCGATCAGGAGAGGGTCTATACATCACCTCTCCACCTCCCTTGGGACTATGCCGTGGAGGAGGGGAGGAGGGGAGTGTGTCGCACGAACACACACACACACTCACCAGCAGCAGCAGCAGCTGTTAGCAATGGCTGCAAATTGTTTTTTCCTTTGCTTATCTGTGGTACATTACTGATTGGAAGATCCTTTCTCTCTTGTGTGTGTGTGCAAGCACAGTCACATCCAAGCAGGTCTGTGTGTGTGTGTGTGTGTGTGTGTGTGTGTGTGTGTGTGTGTGTGTGTGTGTGTGTGTGTGTGTGTGTGTGTGTGTGTGTGTGTGTTGGATTAGCGTTTTAGCTGCATTAGGAAGAGTCTGAGACCAACACTTAGTTTAATGGAATTTCCATTTTCTACTTTTTGAGAACATGGTGTTATCTGACGACGGATCGACACACACTCATCGAGAGTCACATAGACGGAGAGAGAGCGATAAAGAGACAGAGAGAGAAAGGGAAAGACGAGGGAAGCGATAGATAGGAACAGAGTGTGTGATTGATGGAGGGAGGGGTATCACCAAACAAGCAGAGAGAAAGAGACAAACAGAGAGAAAAAGAGAGAATTTAGAGAAAGACAGAGTAATGCACCAAATGTGGGAGGGAGGGGGGGAGGCAGACAGAGAGAGAGATGAGTAGAATGCAATAATGTGATAAAGCTGAGGAATGGAGGTTTTTCTACACTCTGACGCTTTTAGTCCCATTTCTACTTTTTACGGCAGATTTCATCATATTACCGAAGGCCATTTTGGCTCTATTGTGGATAATAGGCTGCTGTGGAATTATTGGAGATGCTGGCTTAGATAATGGTCATTCTCTCTCTCTCTTTCTCTGTGTCTCCATATCCCTCTCCCCCTCTCTCTCGGTCTCCCCTGTGTTAGAGAGGGAGAGGTAAGGCAGAGGAGGTAAAGGAGGAGGAGAGAGATTAATGGCATACAAAGATGGGCAGAGTTGGGGGCGATGGAGATAGCTGAAGGTGCAGTGCACAGAAAGGCAGCTAAATGTGTAAGACAAAAGGAAGTGAGGATAGGTTGTGCTCTGTAGATAGCGTTTGTGTGTGTGTGCACAGTCTGATTTGTGAATGTTTGCTTCTAATACAATAAGTGGATAAGAAAATTGGATTTATTCATCATTATATCCCTTCTCCAGAGCAAATAAACCAGCCAGAATTCGACAGCAGATATATTCCTGAAGGCTCACAGTATGTTTAAAAATCAACCACAGGTTTTTGTGGTTCTTGTGTTGATCTTGTCCACACATTTTATTTATTTTATTTTTTTTTGGCAGCAGCTGTTTTGTTAATGAATTAATGGTTTAAATCAGTTTTCATGAGAACAATCCAAGCATTTCATGGTTCCAGGTTTGCAAATATGAGAATTTGTGGCTTTTCTGTCTAACTTCATAAGGGAGTTGTGTAGTGCTGTTACAGACTGATAAAGTCCGGACAGAGAGGAGGTCACATAGGATGGTTTGAACAACAAAACATCAGACTTTCACAAGGGACACAGTTGTTCGCTTCCCATTTCCTACAGACAGTGAGTCATGGCTGTGATCATTCCCTAACCTTAACCAAGTGGTTATTATTGTAACCATGATGACGAAGGTACCCTAACCTTAACAAACATCATGATTAACCTAAACCATGATGTTTTCCCTTAACTTAACAAAGTACTTATTTTCACCCAAACCATGATCCTTCCCTAACCAAGCTGTTTTTGTTCCTGAACCTAATGAAACATATCACAGTTTGTCCTTCACTGTGGACGACTTCTTCAGATTTGACTAATTTCTGATTTTGTGTAGACCACTGTAGCCCTGATCTGTTGTAGCTTCTGTGTTTGCATAGCTGAGTAAATGTGGGAATATGTTAAGATATATTTGTTGTGTATAAGCAGCCCTTTACTTATGTATATATATGTAAAATTGAGTGTATAAGCCCACAGATACACTAGACTTTCTCACTGGAATATGCTAGGATGGAGGGGAAAGGTGGGGGTAGTTAGAGGGGTGGAGAAATCAAGATGGAGGGAGGGCGAAGAGGATGGAAGAGGAAGGGAGTCAGATGATGTGAAGACGTGAGGAGGGGGGGAGGGAGGAGAGAGAAAAGAGTGCCTGAAGAAACACAGGAAGAGAGAGATGGAGAGACGGAGGAGGGATGGCAGAGGGAAGAAAGGTAGGGGGAGCCTATTGCCCTGAGACTACGGCAGAGAGAGAAAAAGAGAGGGAAAGAGCAAAAGAGTGATAGCCTTACAGCAGCACCAAATGGCTTCTCTGGAGAGAACGAGAGGGCGGGAGTGCAGAGGAGGAGAAGGCATAATGAGGGGGCTACGACAGAGGCAGAGATAGATTTAGAGAGGTGGATGGAGGGAGAGACAAAGAGAGGTGGAGGTTGTACGGCCATTCAGTAAAGATGGTGTCAAAGAAAACAGGAGGAGAGAGTGAAATGGTAAATGGGGAGGGGGGAGGGCGGGGAGCGGAATGATAGCTGCCGAGGCAAGGACGGATCCAGACGTTAAATGAGCAACAGCGAGAATAAAGATGGATGAGTGTGGATGTAGAAAAACCAATGTGAGACAGATAGAAAAACAAATCAATGCAGGGTTGAAGTAAAGGGGGGGAGCTGTTGGGCTAAATGAGGCAGGCGAGAAGAGGAAGGATCAGCCCTCGAGGTGAACAAAGAAGGAAGGAATGAGGGGAAGATGGATGGAGTCAAAGGGTGGACGGAGAAGGAGGGAGGAAGGGCAGCAAGAGGCGAAGGGGTGGCTGGATGGAGGGATCTTAAAACAGGGAGAGAAATAGAGATGAATGAGAGGACTGTGAAAAAGGAAGGAGACTGAATGAGGCGAGGAAGGGAGGGATGGCGCACAAAGTGAAAGACTAGAGCACGGGGTGAGCAATGAGACAGTGAATGAGAAAACCGAAGAAGAGGTAGTTCAGAGAGAGAGGTGGAGGATGACTGGATGGATAAGAAGGCAGTTTACTGTCATAACGAGAGAGAGGGAGGGAGATAAACAGAGATGGGAGGATGGACGGATGTGTGGAACATATCTTTACCTCCGTTAACAGCCGTGTAATAGCACTGATCGCAGCTGTGAATAATTCAAAGCCTCTAGTTGGGAATTCTCTCTGGGAAGAACCCGAATGTGATAACCTCACACACACACACGCACACACACACACACACACACACACACCACAGGACACACTCACCACAGCGTCTGATTTCCTCACTCCCTCTGTTTATTGCTCCTTCTAGCTACAAGCTTTGTATATTGCCCTCAATACACATATACGTGTGCACGTGCACACAGTAGTAATAAAGGCGGTTATGATATAAAGCGCACAAGAGAGGAGCGATAGAGAGACTGAGCGAAAAAAAGAAGACAGAAGACAGAGCAGTCCACCTGCTGTGGCTCTAAGTTGTGACTCCGTCGCACCATTCTCAGCCGCCATGATTACATTGTATAGAAACACATCAATCTCTTTCCCTTTCCATCATACGCACACTCATTCGCTCCCGTTTTTAAAATACGCACGTTTACATCACACGCTCCCAGACACGGCCTCTCTCCCGCGTGCGGGTGTCTGCACGTGTGTCTTTAAGGTCTCCATGGCTACCGTTTCCAGGGTGATTTACTGTAGCACCTGGTCCCTCTCAGGGTGGTACACTCGTCTGCTCACCACAATCACTCCCCGGCCACCAGTGATCTCATCCCTTTGCTCCGCTCACGCTGCCTCCCCCTCTTCCTCCTCCTGGCTTGTTGTCATGAACATGATTTACTCCTGTCTTCTGTCCTCTCACTGCTCGTCATATTCTGCTGTCTGTGACCATTTATCCTCCTCACTAACGGTATTCACAAGAGGGAACGTCTCCGGAGCTAAGAGGGAAGCAACTCTTAAGAAGAACATGTAAACTGCTGTACAGGAACATTAGTGCATCATTTTCCTGAAGCAGTCATTTAATTGTGTCTTGACATCAAATGAATGGACGACAGTTTCGATAACTTTGATAACATTTATCACTGTTAATGAAATACTTCTGGTTTTTGACAAATTAAGTAATTTGAAGATGGCACTTTGAGCTTTTTTTACTTTTTTTCTGATCATTTATGAATGAAGAATTAGGAGAATAAAAATAGTTACAAGAAATGAAATACACAACACACACACACTGCGTTTTTGGTTCTCATCCCTGTGGATCACTGATGACATGATTTCACATTTTCATGTCTACATACTTTTAGGAGCTGCAGTAAATTATGACAGCAACTCATCCGACGGTTGTTGAGAAATTTCAGTCGGGACCAAGGTCCGACCACGGACTGACCCACACTGCCATTACACAATGTGAACATCGAGTATATGAAGTAACTAAGTAAATTTCTTGATGTGTTGAAGCCTGTTTTCCACAGCCTGTCACCATGTCTGCGGAAGAATCTAAACTTTAGTAGGTGTTGGAGCCTGGGTGCAACTGTGGTGAAGTCGGGATGAAGAAATCAACACAACTGAGTGTGTAGGCCGAGAAACCAGTCCGTCGAGGCAGTCACAAGCTATAATGTCCTATTAATGAACAGTCCTGTATGCATCAGTAAAGGGACAAGCAATGCAGATTGGCTTTAGCTGTAAATAGTACAACATCAGTCTATGGTATGACAATAAAAAATAAACCTAAATCTAATTTTTGTTGGGTAAACTGTAATGTAAAGAACTGCTACAGGTCCATCTCAGGCTCTATGTTGTCTGTGGGTATGCAGAGAAATCCCTTGGTTAAGCACAGCTCCTCCAAACAGCATTCATGCTGCAGGGATTCATTTACTTAAACTGATCCACTCCTGCATGCCTACATGCATTTCACAGCAGCTCTGCATGGCATCATGTTGGCTCAGTTATGGTTATGGTGATAAGGATGATCTCAAGAAACCCTGTTAACCCCGTCCATTGTTTCTGAGTCGGTGAGGGGAATTTTGCAGTGAGGGGTTGTGTATATTTCTCTTTGACATTGCCCCTTAAATTATGTGTGTGTGTGTGTGTGTGTGTGTGTGTGTGTAGATGGAGAAGATTCAGAAATAGGCCAGTTAGGGTTTAGAGCAGAGAGATGTTAGAGATTAAACAGACCTCTGTGGGGAGCAAGACTCTTCTCCAGCAGTTTAAATATAACTCTCTTCAGGGAGAAACTGTGTAAGTGTGTGTGTGTGTGTGTGTGTGTGTGTATGTGTGTGTGTGTCTGTGTTTTGGAGGGGGAGGGGTAAAGGTAGGTGGGTGGATATGTTCTTCTACAAATGAAAACCTGGTGGCTATGAATCAAACCACTGACTTCATACTTCCACCTCTCCTTGTTACTGTGTAAGTGTGTGTGTGTGTGTGTGTGTGTGTGTGTGTGTGTGTGTGTGTGTGTGTGTGTGTGTGTGTGTGTGTGTGTGTGTGTGTGTGTGTGTGAGTGTGTGTAAGTGTGTGTGAGTGTGTGTTTAGAGTTGGGGGGGTATCAAAGTGATGTCTTCTTTACCTTTGGCGCTGTGGGGATAGTTTAATACTGTGAGGTCTGGCTCCACCATCTGCTCGGGGTTAGTGTGTATGTGTGTTTTTGTTTGTGCATGTGTCGTTATGGATCAGTCAGCAGGTGCTGCATAATACTTATGTTTTACTCATGTGCTCTAATACACAGCATGCTTGTTTTTCTTTTTTTTTTTTCAGTCCAAATACTTTATTCCTTGACTTTACAACAGCCACGTTAAGCAGTGAGAAATTGAAGACATATGCTCCAACATATACAGCAGGTTGTCCTTTTCTCCTATATGGTGGGGAACTAGTGGGAAGACAGCCTTTTTCAGGTTGTAGCTGGAAAGTTAGTTACAAAACTAAGCTTGCTCTTGTGTCTTACATGTTAGTGTAGTGACACAAATTCATGCACACAATCCAATGACCTACCAATAACCCATATTTATTTAACTAAAAGGCAAAACGAGGGAAGCAAACAAAGAGGAGCTGGTTGAAGTTGTTGAAGTTGAAGTGTGTTGCTTTAGGATACTTGACTGTGGCTCTTGATGACACACACACACATACACACACACAGTGCAGTGGAGATTAAAGTGCTTTTTTGTTTTTTGGACTTAAGGGTCGGACAAAACAAGACATTTGAAAATGTCACCTTGTGTTCTGTCAAAATAGAATCAGCATTTTTTTTATTTTTTATTTTATAGATAAAATCATTAATTGATTTGTCAAAAATGAATCATAGTGAAACTGTAGCCCTGGTACATACATGTCTGAAACTGAGATTTAAGTTGAGCACAGAGAAATTTTCCCCTTCAGCAGATGAATGTGGCTGGTTGAGTCAAAAATATCAAGCAAGATCAAATATCCAGATAGAGCTTAGACAGGCTTTTCCCTGCTGTTTGCTATTTATTCTTCCTACATGCACCCATGCTTGCTATCTGCGTGTCCATTCATTCAGGCTGGTGCCCTTGAAAATGTAGACACACCACTCCAGCAGCGAGCCTCTTTTTGTGAAGCATCTAGTCATTTGCATACTTTTCCACTTCTCAGACACCACCAGAGGGGTCAGGGTGCAAGGTCAACCGGTGTGACGCTCAAGGACATTCAGACATCGATAAGCTCTGGCTGTGAAAGGGATCAAACCTGTGACCTTCAAACTGGTCGCACTAACCAGCGACAGGGCTTTAACACGCTCGTCCGTACCATTAACTGTCAAACTGCTGCAACATCCACCTTTGTCTCCAAAATCCAAAAATACTGTGGGCAGATGCACTTCCTGTACACTTTCTGAGTTAGATTGCAGCCGTAGTCTACGTAAGAGTCTAATGAAGCATCAAGTCATCCATCCCTCCCTCCCTCCCTCCCTGACTCTGCTTCCTCTTTCCCTGTTCCTGCTCTGCTCCTCTTCACACTCCCTTCCTCCCTTCTCTTACACAAGTGGGTGACAGATGTGAGCCACTGTGGAGAGCACACAGACACACAGCGCTTTGCTGCCAGGCGCCGCTGCTCTTATAGGCTCTGTGTGTGTGTGTGTGTGTGTGTGTGTGTGCGTGTGTGTGTAAATTTGTGTGTTTACGCATGATGTGCAGTTGTGCTTCACTTAATGCTTTCGTGCAGGAGCTGTAAGGCGTCAGGTCGCGCTGTAGTAGTCTGTGTTTGTCTTTGGTTTTTCAGTGTGTGTGTGAGGGTGCACGGCAGTGTGTGTGTGTGTGTGTGTGTGTGTGTGTGTTATTTCATAGCAGCATGTGCAGCCTTACCACGGTGTGGTCACCATGGGAGCAGGTGATTTCATCCCAGTTGCAGAGTGCATGCTCATACCAGTGTATGCAGATACACACTTAAACACTGAACACACGCACACATAGATATAAACACGCAGTTAACACAGTAGACACACATTTCTGCTCCGTGAGACATAGGAATGAAATGGACAATCTCTCTCTCTCTCTCTCTCTCTCTCTCTCTCTCTCTCTCTCTCTCTCTCTCTCTCTCTCTCTCTCTCTCTCTCTCACTTACACTCATGCACACACATTTCCGTTCACTTCACGTGTAATGTAATCACCTGGACTCTCCATGCCTCCTAACCCAATAAAGCTGACAGCCTCTGCTACGTACACACACACACACACACACACACACACACACACACACGCATACACACACATCCTTCGGAACAATCTGTAATACATTTACCTCTCCTTTCACTTCCATCCTCTGCTCCCTTTTCTCTGCCGTGGCTTCCCCTCTACAGACTCAGTGGCAGCCTACAGTAGCTGTTGCAGTTTCAAACTCCGGCTCCTGGAGTTTGTGGTTGTTAGTAGCTAACCACTGAGTCTCGTTAGCCTCTGACCCACTTCTGTTGAATAGCACAGGGTTTGGAGACTGACTCGAGTCGGACCAAGGTGTCAGAATGAAGCATCAGGGGAAGGACAAGGAAACAGAGGCAGAGACAGAGGGAGTTGGATCGACAGGGCTAAAAGGAGAGAGCAGAGAGACAGGCTGTGGATGCTCTTTGTTACATTATTCAGCAACATTCATGAATTAGGACAGAGAGGACAGAGAGAATGGAAGATGGACTGATATACAGAGAAGGAAAAGGTCGAAGAAGGTAGTAAAATGGTGGGATAACTGTGTTGTGTTGTGTGTATACTGTAAGTGTGACTTGTTCGGGTCTGCCCGGCGTTGCAGAGGGTGACCAGGAGCGGCGGCCATACCCGCTCATCCAGGCGCCATCTGCTCCTCACCACAGCAACTGTTGCCAGGGTACCTGCTCTCCCCTCCTCTTCTCTCTTCCGTCCCACCTTTTTTTTTTCCTTTTTTTTTTTTTACTCCTCCTCCTCCTCTTTTGGCTTGTCACCTCCTTGCTTCCTCTTGTTTTTTCTCCCAAAAGGAGGAATGCTCTGCCTTTCTCCTCCTCTTTTCCTCATTCCTCACATCTTCTATTAATTTAATTTGCTTTTACATTCTAAAGAGGATACCTGCTTTCCATTCAATAAGCTGTATTGGTGTGACATTCAGTTCACTGTACATTAGCAACGCTTCAGCGAAGTACTAATAACGCTGAAATAATCCTGATACTCCTGCTAATGCACCTGCACCTTTCTTTTTTTGCATGTCTTTGTTTAAAAACTCACACGGTATATACCCTGCAACACACACACACACACACGCCACCTTCACCAAAATCTTTAATTCTCTGAGACTTTTCCTCTCCTCTTTCCTTTGTAATCCATCTTGCTTTCGTTCCTTCGTTCCCTGGCAATTGTGTGGACATGACTCAGGGCCCCCTGTCTGAGGGAGAGAGAGAGAGAGAGAGAGAGAGAGAGAGAGAGAACCAGAGAAGGAGAAAGGAGTTTGTTGGTGAGGTGTTTAGAGAGAAGGGAAGAAAAGAGGTAGAGCGAGCAGGGGAGAGGGAGAGATCGTAGATCAGAACCGTCATGATTGAGCCATCTGCTGAGGAGGCCAGTGAGACACACACACACACACACACACGCACACATATCCTTAAAGATCACCACTGCCACCCGTTGGTCATTTCCTGACACTACGCCTCTCCTTCCCCTCTCCGCTCCTTGTCTTGCATCGTCTGACTGCTCTGCTGCCGTCCAGCAGGAACATGCCAACCAGAGATGAGACACGTAGCTCTGAACATCGATCAGTCTGGTCTGGCTGTCTGGTGAGCCAGTCTTAAGCAGCCGATTCTGTTTGCTCCACAGGGTTTTCTTGTGCTCTAATATATGAGGTTTATCTCCACCTAACTCCTTTCTAAGAAGAGCGGAGCCTCAATACGGATTATGAGGCTTTGGCTCTTTCAAAACATATTGAGTATAGTGGTGTGTTACAGACTCTAGCCAACATTACGATTCGCTACTGTAATCCTGCTTTTGCTGTTTCATTCTTTCCCTGCAGTTAAATGTGATTTGTTGTACACTGTCTGTTCCTCTGTGTGGCTGTGGGTGGTTGTATTTTTATATGTGCAAACACTCTGTGCAGCCCGAGTCGTTCATTCTTCTCCTCTCAGGCCTTTCCCCTCTCTCATCGCCGGCGGGCCCAAACAATGTCCACTCTCGCTCAGCTGTCTAACCTTTAATATTCATAAATGCTCCTCTCCCATTGGCCATTTCATCGTATTAGAGATTAGCTTACGGCTGAGTGGAGGAGGAAGTGCTCTTTATATGCTAATGAGGAGATAATGTAAGCAGCGAGGACCCACCAATGCCCTGTTGGGAGGACTGAGGGTGGCCCAGCGTGCTGAATCTTGAGGCAGTCCTGTCTTTATCTTGCTTTTCACTCTCACTCACAGACACCTGGACTCTGTCTTTGTGAGCTTTTATCCAACATAATGCTCGACTCCAGTGTTACGCCATCAACAGACTGTCTGAAGTTGTCACTGGGAGTGTATTGAATATGCATTCCTTCTGTACCTGATGTAATTGTGCTACACTCACTTGTGATACAGAGCTGTAACAATGAGAGTGAAGAGGAGGCTTGTGTAATTTGAAATGGCTTTGTTAGATGTGTAAGAGATCATTTGGCCCTTTTTTGCCGTTTTATGTACACAGACATGATTTAAATAGACTTCATAGTTCAACATTTTGTGACAAGCAGAGTCAGATGAGAAGGTCAGTGCCACTCTCATATCCATACAGTTATAATGAAGCTGCCACTAGCATCTTGTTAGTTTAGCTTAGCACAAACACTGGAAGCCTGGCTCTCTCTGAGTATAACAAAATCTGCCTTCCAGCACCTCTAAAGCTCACTAATTAACACATTATATCTTGTTTGTTTAATCCATACAAAGACCCAAGTGTAAAAACTGCAAGTTGCCATTTTAAAATATATAACGTGTTAATTGGTTAGCTTTAGAGGTGCTGGTAAGCAGCTTTTCTTACCTTTGAACAGATCTAAGATAGCTGTTTACAGTTTTATTCTTTTTATTAACTAAGCTAACCAGATCCTGGGCCTTATGTTCAACGGACTAACAAAATGTAGAATTATTCCCTTAACTTGCTTGATTGATAGGTGATTGACGAACTGGTTGCTCAACAGTCCCTCTGACCGACTGCCCCCTCCTCTCTGTCTGTGCAGGAGCAAGGTGTGGTGGGAATGTCACGACCACCGGGCGCCATCCCTCCTCCTCACCCCGGTGGGGGTGTGGCCTCAGGTGTGGGCCCCAACCAGGGGTCAGGACCACCTCCGGGCTACGTTGGCAATCAGCAGCAGGCGGCCATGATGAAACAGATGATTTTGCAGGAGCAGGAGAAGAGGGTGCAAATGCACATGTTGGAGCAACACAAACAGCAGCAGCTCTTCAGAGAACAGAGACAACAGCAGCAGCAGCAGCAGCTACTGGCTGAGCAGGTGAGGTTTTTAAAGTCAGCGTGCTCGTACCATAAGGCTGGTGTCTGTGTGGAGATTAAAAAAGCAGGGAGGCCTGTGTGGTTCATCTGTCGTGCATTAATTATAATGTGTGTGTGAGCATTGTTTGTTCATACATCCCTGTATATTTGTATGTGTCTGCAGCTCTAATAAGAGCAGCTCATCCTCTCTTCTTCTTTGCTGTTGTCTGGTTGCATGTATAATTACCCTCAACCAGCCCCCTCTTCACTACTTCCTTTTCATCTCTGCAGTGTGTGTGTGTGTGTGTGTGTGCATGTGTGTGTGTGCATGTGTATGTGTGTGTTTTTGCCACATGCTGCCTGCTGTGATAATGTGGTGTTTTCTTTTTATTTCTCTCTCTGTGAAGGAATCAAGTATTAAAGACTTCTGAACTCTGAAGTCACCACCCACTATGTTGGTTTTAATTGGATCTGCAAATACATACACAGACACACAAAATCTAGGTGTCTGAAAGGAAACACATCCTGCTGGGGTTTAGTGTATGTTGTTAACTGGATATCGTACCTCTATTTAAATGAGCGACACCTTCTCCTGTCCAGGTACACAATCAGTAGTTGCTTTTTATGCTGCAAAGAACCAAACTGCTTATTAATGATAAAACCTTTTAAATTTTAAGTTTAATGTTCCACATCGGCAGCACAACTATGACTACGAGAGTGTCAGGGCTGCCTTTGGTTTCCTGTTTGAACACTGATCCCTCACAGTACAGTTTGTGTAGGAGAGTCATATAAATACTGCACACCAATCTAATCCTGCCAGCGCACATCTGCCTCACTTCTGCTGGACCAAAGTCTGCTCTACAGGACCAGCTGTAATCAAAGACTGGTTACAGCTACTGTTTACATTGTTGATTGACTGTTGATTCTGTCATCAAAAGGACTCTGTAATCATTCTGATTCAGCTCATATGTCCATTTTGCCTTTATGAAGCTAAAACCAGCAAGTTCGTGTATTTGTATTAAAAGAAATAATGTAAATGATTAATCAGTTATTAAAATGTATTAATTTCTCTGTCAGTTCACCCACTGATAATTTTATCACTCTAATAAAATAACCCTGTGAGCCCGTACGTATCATATATGATACCCACATTTCTGGGACTCATTGCATCACCATCAAGCATAAACTTTGCATTTAACCCTTTTAGATGAACTCTTATGCTCGTATACTGACTCCTGGTGGACCCCCCTCACTTTTCCAAATGTTTTGACATGTGTGATACAAACAAAAAATATAATTAGAATTTATTTTTTTAATTATTTTTTTTTTACATTTTGTCAAAGGGACAAATAAAGAGTTCATATTTGAAAAATTAGAATTTTCTGACCATTCTTTCATAGTTCAGGTCTCACAGGGATAATTGTGGAACAAAACCCTCTTGATCTACATGATGCTGTAGTGTTGGAGGTATCAGTGGTGTGTGAGTCCCTGCATGCAGACCATGTGATGCATGGTTTTCAATTTTGTTGAACTGTTTTTACAACATGATCCCCTTGTTGTCGTATCCTGTGATGATACCAAACCCTGTATACATGAAATACGTATGAAGGAGTTACAATCTACACTCTGAACAACTTGTATGTCTCTGTGCGTGTAGCTCCAGCAGCAGCACCTCCCCAGACAGATGGGCCAGGGCCAGAGGAATCCATACCCCCAGGTCAATCAATACCAAGGTGAGACACACAAACATGTGCATTCATTTCATCTACACATAATGTATGCCAAAACACAAGAATGGCAGCACCCCAATAGATTTTCTAATAAAGAAGGCAGGATCCAACCTAAATTCTTCAGCATTTTATTGACGACCACATTAGTAAATGGATTTTTGGTAAAACCAGTTTCCAGTTCTTTGCAGAGCATCCCTTAAACACCCTTAAACAAGCAAACAAACAAACAAACAAACAAACAAACAAACAAACAAAAAAAAGCTTACAATCACATATGCGTATGTGGTCTGCAACAAGTATGGTATACATGGTAGAGTGCCAAGACATTTAGACATTTAACAGATTTTACGGTTCACTTTCTGCCATATTCACAGACAGACAGACACACAAACACATAAAAACATGTATGCAAACAGCAGCGCTGACTGAGCATCACCCTGAAACCAAACCTCGTCCTCCCTGTCTGTCTCTGTCAGATACATCAGTTGGCGCCCAGATGCTCTTCAGCCTCTTCCTCTCTCTCCTCTCTCTCTCTCTCTCACTGTCTCCAAAAAAAAAAAAAAAACATAGAATATTCCTGCTCTGCCTGTTACCACGGCAACTTGTCTGTCCTGGATCCCCCAGAGTTCCGGTGAAGTCAGAGAGATGGATGAGAGGAAGGAAGTGGGGGGGCGGGGGGGCGGAGGCTTGCAACAAGAGGAATAGGTAGATAGTCTGGTAGGTAGAAGGGAGAGGTTGGGAAGAAAGAGAGCGAGCAAGAGAGAGAGTGGGTGAGACGAGTGGGTGAGAGTATGATGGAGAGATGAAGAAAATGCAGAGAGGGAGGAGGAGAGTCAAGTCGAAAGCCGTTTATAGCCATCAGAGAGACTGTCTGCAAGTCTGGGAGATAATGTGGAGAAGAAGAGGGGGCTTCAGCAGGAAACTCTGGCCTAGTTCTATGTACCTGTTAGTTCAGCTTTCCTGCAGTGCACCACTGATTCAAAAGCATTGATTGTGGTGGTATCACCTCTAATCAGAACATACAGCGCTCACGCTCAGTGTGTTCATTTATATTTACATGAAGCTGAATATACATGGCTGCGTTGCTGTGTTACATTACCTCCAGCTCTTCTCACTCCCTACTTACTCACGGGTCTGGAGTGTGCGATCCTCTGCGTTCTCACTCCTCCTGTTCCAGTCCGAGCTGTGAGGTGAGAGATTAGTGGAATGATGTCAGTATTGGGTTTATTAGAGGATTTAGAGCCATTTCCACGCTAGCAAACCTCTTCGGCTCCGCTACTGCCGAGTCTCTTATAGGAAAAATCCGGGAAGTGAGGTGTTGGCGCTTTAATGTGTTTAGTTTTATTTTACTGTGGTGGGATTTGAACTAAATTTGGAGAGAGCCATTCGTTTCCATGGTAAACAGGTTGTCACAGAGCATAAATCCTCATTGCCTCAGCACTGACTTATTAGATTGGTCTTATGTGCCATTTGGTGATTTAAGAGGATCTAGTATACAGGCTCCAAAGCTCTTTTACAAAAGTCCAGTTCCTTGGTGATTTCTGTCTCCATATGCTGCTCTAATTTTTTCCCAACTCCATTGTGTCTGTTCTCTTGTTTTATCTCCTCTCATTCTCCTTTCCTAGGTCCTCCTCAGGATCTGGCATCCAGGAGCCAGGCTCTCCAGAACATTCGGGCCGCCCGACTCCTACAACAGCAACAGCAGAACCAGCAGCAGATGGTCCAGATGAGTTCTGTTCAGAGCCAGGGCGGCTCTGTGGGACCCCAGACTGACATGGGCCTACCCTATGGCAACCAGGGGTCTAACCAGGGTTCCCTGTACGGGCTCAACCCCTCCATGAGCCAAATGATCCACCAGCAGCAGCACCAGAGCCAAAGCGTCCAAGCCTCCATGGGTCTTCCACCGCAGCACAACCCCGCCGGAGGACCTCCCCGGCAGGCAGGTGCAGGTCCTGGGGTCGGAGGTATGCCTGGAGGCCCTGGAGGTGGTGGAGCTGGAGGGTACGGGGGACAGGGGATGTTACTGAACTCCATGACCCAGCAACCGCTCAAAGGCCCTCCCAATGCCAAAGCCCAGGCACAGAGACTGCAAAGCATGCTGGGAGCAGGAGGAGGCAGCGGGGCAATGGGGGCGGGTGGCTGGCCGCAGCAGCAAGGACAGAGTCTGCAGGCCATGGGAGGAGGTGTCGGAAGGACTACAGGAGGAGGGGGAGGAGACATGGTGGGGTTCAGCTCGGCCCAGGGTTATGGGATGCAGCCGGGTCAACCACCTCGCATGGCCAAGCAACACTTTCAGGGCCCGGGACAGGGGATGAGCCAGGGCATAGACCCTAGGGTTGGCAACCCAGCTGCGGGTATGGGCGGCGCAATGATGGGCCCTCACATGGGCGGTCAGCCCAGGACCAACCAGCCCCGGCCCATGGTCATGAACCAGGGTGTGATGGGCCAGGGCATGTCTGGGATGGGAGGGTTCGGGCCGGGCCCCGGGGGGCCAGGAATGGGGGCAGGTGGTGGAGGAGGCGGACCCTATGGACCTGGAGGAGTTGGGGTTGGAGGTCAGCCGCAGGGCTACCAGAGGACAGCCAATCAGGACATGTCATCCTATGGATATGGGGGCGGGCCCTCAGGTGGAGGAGCCTTCGGATTGGCCGATGGCTCAGGGGCAGAGCTGGACTCAAGCGATGGTTGGATGGAGGAGTTTTTCCCGGGCCAATAGCCAACGGGGAAACTGGTGACAAGTTTTTACTGGATGAACTAAACATTAAAGTTGGACAAATATTAAAACCTGAGAAAGTAAAACAAAAAGGATGACACGACGTGGACTGGCATGTTTTTGTTTTGTAAAACATGAGCAAGGTTATAAATGAGTTCTTGTGTTTTGTGTGTGAGCGTGTGTGTGTGTGCGTGAGTGCGAGTGTGTGTGATGGAGAGAGCGATCATTATGTCTCGTGCATATTAATGAAAAACCATTATAGAGATTAAGAGGTGTGTTTTATTAGTTTCCCTTTTTTCTCCACGGAATGAATTTTTCTCATGTTCCAGTGTTTGAAAGCGAGCCCTGTTTACACAGCAGCGCTTTGAGCCCGAGCTTCAGCAGGGGCTGATTGAACACCGCAGACTGATGAAGGGGAAGGAAGACTTGTTCTCAAGACAGCAATTTATTTGTGTTTGTGTGTTTGTGCCACCCAGCTCAGTGCTTCAGATCTCTCAACTATGTGAGGAGCTGAAGGGAGTAGAAAGCACTCTCAATGCTCCCATTTCCTCTCTTAGATTTGTGCCCCCCCCCCCCGTACACACACACACACACACACACACATACACACACACCCCAACACACACGCAAATCTGTCTCCCTCACACTCTCTCATTCTCTTCTCTTCACTTGATCTCTCTCTCTCTCTCTCTCTCTCTCTCTCTCTCTCTCTCTCTCTCTCTCTCTTACTCATCCTCCTTCCCTCTCTCCTCCTGTCTTTCCCACCCTCTCTCCGGAGACTCGTTCCTCGTTCTCAACACTCCTTTCTCTGTTTAAATTGTGAACATCACAACAGAACAAATGACGTTCCTCTATTGTGCCACACAAGCACACTCTGCCCTCTTGTGCTTTTGCTAGGCAACCGACCTGGGTGGCGTTTTTCGGGGGGTTTCATTTCCTGTGCGTGGCTGTGGAAGACGGGTATGCATGTAAGAGGAAGACAAAGAAAATAGGCAGCTAAAGCAAGCATTTGGACTCACACACACACACACACAGATATAAATATAAATATACCCACCAACAAACAGATAAACGAGCATCAGCCCGGGAGGATGAGCGGATGTGTGAGAGGCAGCTAACAGAGCTAATATTACATTAAACCCTCTGCCTGTGTGACACAAACCACACACATGCATCAGGCTGACACAAAGCAAAACGATTCGCTGGGCACTGAATGTATTCAAGCACCACAAGTGACTTCTTCTTCTTCTTCTTCTTTTTAAGGAAAAAAAAACATGCTCATTGAAAACCCACCCACATTGTTTTGTTTGTTGCTGTGATTTATCTCTAACAATGATGCTGGTTGTGTCTTTGTCGATTAAAAAGAGAAAAAAAAGTTTAAATTAGCCTTCTTTTAGTTTGTGTTGTCTTTTGAATATCTGTTTGTCCTCCCGTCACACCACAGCCTTCTCTTCTATTGTGACACAAGCTGGTTGTCAATCACCGTAGCCCTGCTTTACATCGTGGCTTCTTCTGTACCGCAGCTAGAAATCGCCCTCGCTCCGAACTAGAACGTTAACTGTGCTACACTGTAACACTACTGTGAAGAAATACCCTTCCAGCGCTTTACTAGGAAAATGAACCACTGCTAAGCCTTGAGTTTGTTTTAGAGACAGCAGAGAAACTTCAGACAGCTGATCGGGCTTAAAGGGTGGCGACAGTCAGCGCCAGTTAGCATCAAAACAACCAGTGCTTCCACTGAAGTCAGTGTCTCCCCTTCTCTGAGTAAACTGTGGGCTTTACACCACGCCTTATGGCTTTCATTCATCGTCAGCAAGCTGTCCACTCTTTTGCCCTAGTGGTTGAGTGATAAATATGTGTCAGATAGGTTTTAATACAGTAGTCATTGGTAAGATAACACCTTACTTCTCTAGCTGTTTTGTAATCTTGGTTAAAAGATGAATGGGAGCGAGTCTGTACGTGCATTACTTTGTATTTAGCTCATCGGAGTGAAAGTTTGGAGGATGACGCTGTAATCAACAAACCAAAAAGCCTTCTTCTCTGTAAACTAACTCCTTGCCATCAACACATTCGTTCTCATGGTTGTTGGTGTTGTATAATCCAACCCTTTAAATACAAAGTTTAACCACCACACCCATTGTCCTGTAAGTGTTGCTACGTTTGGTAGCACCCACAACATGAGGTTCTGTACTTTGGTTTTTGTCATGTTTGGGGAGTAGAAGTCCTCCGTCTCACTGTGGAGTTTGAGGGTCAAGGGAAGACAGATGTATGGGGTTGTAGCATTCCCCAGTCTTATCAGGGGAGAATGGTAAAAAATAAATGAAACCCTGTGTCAGTGTCTGGATGAACTCTTGGATTGTTTTGAGCCTTGTCTGAAAGAAAAAAAAAAAAAAAAGCAGTGGTCTTTACTGACTCCACTGCTCGTACTTCCAAAACTCAGATACCGCTCCAGTGCTCCAGGCAGGCTCAAATATAAATTCAGAGTGTCAGACCAGTGAAATGGAGGCGGTGTGTAGGAAAACACCTGAGTCTAACCACTCACAAACTGGAGGCAAGAAGGTAGAGAAACACTTCTGGGTCAGTGTTACCGTCACAGCCTTTGTGACCCTTCTTCAGAGTGATGGTTCATGATATGGTTTGAAATCCCTTCAGGAAGAGAGGAAGCTTCCTCCAAATATCATTATGTATCGGGACCAAGTCTGTAGACAACATTTTAACAAAAAATCGTTGTTGTTGATGTTCTTTGTTTTATTTGTTTTTTTTTTACTGGTGCTGACATATATGTGATTATGAGAAAAAGTATATAAAAGATAATGGCTATTTGTAAATATGTTTTTACAGGTTTAAATACATCAGATAATACAGTCTCTACTCTGTAAAGAATTTACTGTTTGTTGGAAAAATAGAGAAGTATTTTTATTTTGAAGTTTTTTGGTTTCACTTTTAACCCATCTGAGCTATGCCATTGCACTTCAGACAATGTCTTACTACTAATTTGTATTGTAAACCTGCTCTCTTTTTGGAATTTTTTTTTTCATTTGTTTTTTTTTTTCTAGTTTGAGATTTGACTCTGTTCTCAAGCAGTGTTTATTTCTTTTTATCCTGTACAGAATTCTGAAATGTTAACAAAAGAGAGTTACAAAGGACTTTTTGTTTGTTTGTTTTTCAAAAAGATACAATAAAGAGAGAATGTTCTCGCTGATCATATTAAATTAAAGTTTCTGTTGTTCGTTCGGTTCGTTTATTAGTACAGTCAGTGCACCAGCTGTGGAGGCCCAAAACAGACAAAATTTAATGAAAGATTTTCAGTGTGAACAGACAAAAATACATTTAATTCAAAATAGAATGGACTAAATCCAAAATGTAGCTCGATACATTAGGCAAGTAAATGCTAACAAAGTTACCTAACTAACACGAACGTGTTTAGCTTAGTTTGAGCTAGTAAAACATTAAATCACACACATTTGCAAAATGTGTGGATGACACAATAAAACTTATTTCCGCTGCTGACCTTGATGACAGGTGTAGCTTTATTATTAACGTTAGCTTTAGCTGGAGAGCTGGTGCTCTCTGTGTTTAGCTACCAGTGTTTTTAATTACACTGGCTGACCACACTGTCCTCTCTACTGATGCTCAACACACACACACACACACACACACACACAATCTGGACTGATGACACACTGGACTGATAAGTAACAGGAGCTAGCAAAATATAAATAGATTAAAATGATGTTTCTGTGTATGTTATCAGGTTGGTAGGTCATTGTCTGTTTCAGGGCTCCATGCAGCACAACACTATGTTTGTGCAGACACAACACTCACCCAGTTAGCTGACAAGCAGTAATTTCATTTCATTTCAGGGTCATAAGACTGACGGAGACAAATGCACACACATTCATGTAGCGCCTAAAACCATACTGACTAACTGCTCCAGTAATGTTTTGTCTTACAGACCTGATTTGCATAATTAGACTCGCATATGCTAAAGAGCAGAGCCTTAATTCTGTCTGGCAGTAATGGCGACGATGAATCATGGGCTCCCTGTTGGTGTCAGCAGGCAGACAGACAGACAGAACACACGCAGGGCCGGGACCTTTTGGCTGTAACTCATCTTCTTCACGATCCACCCCTTTCACACTCACTCCTCCTCATCCTCTGCAGGCCACACCCCTCCTCTTCCACCTCTCCTCTTCTTCATCGTGGCCACCTTCTTCCTCTACTTCTCCTCATATTCCTGCTACATCTTTCTTTTCCCCTCTCCTTAGAGGGGCCGTGGTTCTCCTCAACTCTCTACCTCCCACCCACCATCACCACACACACACACACACAAATATCCACCACTCTCTGCTCTCCCATCTGACATTGATAAATGGAGACTTACAGAGATGACAACATCATTACTCATGTTCAGTAGCGACACCACCTAGGACAGAGAAAAACGAGAGGAAGAGGGAGGATGAAGGACAGGACAGGAGGAAGATGGGGAGCGAAGGGGTGGAGGAGGGAGGCTGCAGTTGGAGGTGTTTGCTACAATCCACCCCCAAGCACACACCTTCACACAGAACATGATCTTGAGGTGTTCATTAGTGGTGTGAAGAAGAAAAACAACTTTTGATAGTACCGGCAGCTTGGAGGATTGAAACTCAGCGGTTTCCTACGCAAATCCAGTCGGATGAGAAGAGCTGCAGGGCTGCAAGAAACAAGAGTTTTCATTATCACTCAATCTGCTGCTGCCTTCAATTAATCATTTGCTGTGTGAAATGTCAAAAATAATGGCAAATGCCTATCACACATTACCAGACTTCAAGGACTTTCTTCCAACCGATGAAAAAAAAAACACACACACACACATAATATTACATTTATGATTGTGATTTTAATCTAGACCAAAGTGCTGCACCAACCAACCAACCAACAAATGGTTCTTAGTGCAGCTGAAAAGATAAATTTAAAATTAGCAGTGCAAAAGTGACATTTCTGAGTGATTTTTGCACCAAAACACATCAATAGTTTGATTCAGCTAATTTAATTACTGCACAGGAGCGATGACCTTATGAACACACACACACACACACACACACACACACACACACACACACACACACACACACACACACACACACAAACACAAACAACTGTCTTCCTTTCTCCTTAGAGCTCAGCAGATCATCAGCAGCTCAGACAACAACCCGGCTGCAAGTCCAAGTTAATGACAGCCAGTTTCCTCCTGCAGCCAAACGCTTACAGACACACACCATCAGCCTTGCACACACTCCAGAGGCACTGTTATGGGCTCTAATCAGAACGACAAATGATGTGTCACAAAGAGTGGGAGATGAGTTAAGAGAATCATTCACTCTCTCTCCTTCTCGGAGAGTAATAAGGTGAAGAAATGTAGCTGGAGAAATGTGGAGTGGAAAGACATATGGAGGGGAGAACAGGGGGTGGGATAGTGTGGAGTGAGAGCAAGGAAAGTGTGTGTGTGTGTGTGTGTGTGTGTGTGTGTGTGTGTGTGTGTGTGTGTGTGTGTGTGTGTGTGTGTGTGTGTGTGTGTGCGCGTACTTGTGTGTGCATGTGGTGTCAAGTTGATGAATGTGGTAGCAGGAGCCATTGTGGTGGTGGAAGAGTAGGAGGCCACCAGATAACAGCAGAGCAAGGCCTAAGCTGTCTCACACTATGAATAAAACACCATGAAAATATCTCTCTGTCTCTCTCTCTCTCACACACACACACACACACACACACACACACACACACACACACACACACACACACACAAACACAAACACGCAAACACAAACACACACACACACACACACACATTTCTAATTACCTATGGATGACTTTATCTTCCTTTATCAATCATGGAATTATTTAAATGGAAAGTATCAGACTGTGGGATAAGTGCTCTGCGTGCTGTCACAGCTTGTTTAAGATAACCTGCATGTGTGTGTGTGTGTGTGTGTGTGTGTGAACTGTCCACTCTCTCACTCTTTCAACTTAGAAGTAGAGCGTAGTTTGCTTGAAGACCAGCGATTACCAACAAATTGTGTGGCTGCGAGCAGTGATGTGGTTTCACCTCTTTTCTGTCAGTTCGGCGCCCTCTAGTGGCCACTGACTGAAACAAAAACAGTCCCTGTACAACTCATTTTTCCAACTTTACTTTAAATCAGCAGCTTCAGAGTGAGACAAGTAAAATGTTAATCAAAATGTTACACCACACTACACAATTTACTGAGCCTCTAGGATTTACTGTTTTTTTAATGGTTACATTATTTGTTTTGTTTATTATTAGTAGAATTATTATTGTAGTCTACATTATACCCACAGAGAGCTGAAAGGTGATTAAAAGGAAACGTGAAACATAAACATTAATGATAGACCGGTAGTTGTTAATAATAAGTAAAGGTGAAAAGACTTAGACAGTGATACAGACAATTAGCTTATTGGCCCAACTTCTTAATTTCCTGTTCTTGTATCATGTTGTCACATGATACAAGCATGTTGTCATATCTTAGAAACACAATGAAATGTTAACTTTAGCCTTTAGTAGATACAAAAGTCTCATGGGGAATTATCTAAAGTATCTAAGGGGGGCTTCTAACTGAAGAAGCTCTGCACCAGAGCACAGTGCCACTACATGCAGCTGTCCACTGTGTTTACCTTCATCATCTACATATGACGCCAGGCTGCTACAACATAACCTCCACACAATACTACACACACACCAGACTAGTTGATTATAGTGGGAGATGTGGGATTACAGCAGAATCCCCTACAACTTTATTTTTTATCAAACGTAACATTTCAGGTTTTATGTTTGAAAAATATGCAAGAAAAAGAACAGTGTGTGTGTGTGTGTGTGTGTGTGTGTGTGTGTGGGGTTAAAAAAAAAACATTTGATAATAATTCATATGTTCTAACAATCAGACCTCTCATGTTCTTTCGCACAGTTTCCTCCTTCCTCGGCCATCTTCTCTCAACAAAAATAAAAGTCTGTGTGCACAACAGCAGCCCCATCAGGCGGTAATAATAGATACACACCAGAAAACCTGGATGGGTGAAAAATGGAGGGACAACCACACCATACGTGATACTCATCAGAAACTTGTGAGGTTTCTGATGAGTATCACAGTCTTGAGACATTTGCAGAACAGTCTTGGTCTGGAAAGTTAACAGAGTGACAATGTTAGGTCCATCCCCAACTGCTTAAACTAGTTCACATAAAGACACTTGTTATATTTTGAGCTCTCTTATACAAATGCGATTGTCAGTCTTTGAGTGGAGCTACATGAAAGGGTAAGCTGTCAGCTGAATGAGGAGGATAAGTCTTCTGGGCATCGTGATTTTGCTCAGCAGATGTGGAAATCCTTCCTGCATATTCTGGGATATTTTGGGTACAGAGTTGTCAGCCTGGCCTGGGACTGGCTTAGATTAGTGCTTGATAAAAGGCAGGTTCACTGGGAAAGAGTTTTGCATGTGCAGATCATTCTGTGAGGATATTGTGGCAGACTGCTTTTATTTATTTTTATTTATTTTCTATCCTGTCCAGTTCTCCTCCACCTAAGTAGGAAAAAACACTTTCTTGTGCATGGGGTCATGCTGAAACAGGAAATACTGTCTATAATGCCACAAAGTTGGAAGCACACTACAATATGTTGTATGCTGTAGTTTCAAGATTTCCCTCAGTTTGAACCAAAGCGAACATAGCCCAAACCATGTATGTGGTCAGTGGTGGACGTTTTTCTAGAATAGTCACCGAGTTGATTCAGAGGCTGATGTAACCGGATCATCCAGATGATGTTTGTTTTTGACCCTGATGTCAGAGCAAACTGAGCCGACCCAGTGCACTTTCAGGGCATTAGGACTAATGTGATCATCAAAGTGAGTCACAAACAGACTTGAATGAAAGACTCCCAGAGAAAACTGTGACTCTGTGTCCAGGCCTCCTAGATTCACAGTGATATGTTAACTCCTGCTGTCTACTGTAAGTCTAACAGAGGTGACATTTTTTAAAGATGGAAGGAGAACATTATCATGTCTGATCTGTTCCTCCAAAACAGATATTGCATTATATATATATTATATACAGATATTTCAGGGGGAGTGATGTTCTGCTGTAGCTAACACTTGTTCCTGTTTTCCTCCCCCTCTTCTTCTTTGGTTTCTTCTTTTTCTCATTCATCTGTTTACCTCCACTCATCTTTGTCTCCTCCACCATCTAATTGTCTTTGTTCTCCATCTTTTCTTCCTCTTTAATCTTGTTCTCCTCCTGCTGGATTTTAGTCTTCTTCTCTTTCTGTTGCTCTGTATTGGTGACAAGCTTCTGAAAAGATAAAAAACAGTGTTTATTATTCATTCAACAACACCCAGAAACAAATTCTCAAGCCTTCTGACACAAGCTGGCCATTATTGTGAGGTAAAAGGATCGGCTGAGGCTTCGTTCCTGAAGCTCTTTGTTCTTGGAGGTTGGGAGACTGATCTGATCGTCTGTCTGAGCCATTTTTCACTGTGCAGGTTCCTCTGAGTTTCCACCTCCTGCACTTTCCTTCCAGCTGTCGTCTCTCTGAGCCAGCTCCTGTTGCAGGCTTGCCTCCAGTGCGTCACACCTGGTCTTTCACTCTTCTTCACTTGACTTCAGCTTGTTGTCTTTTTGAGGGAGCAGGGCCAGGCAGTCTATGTAAGCTCATCTTTTAGTCATACATTCATACATTTCCTATGGAAACATTTTTAAAACAATTGAGTAATAAAAGTGTTTATGGCTTATATTTTATTGTATCTTTATTATTTTTCCTCAGTGCTACTAAATTATATTTAATCCACTGATTAGAGACACTGACAGCAATAATGATGTTTTGGTATTTTGAGAGAGAAAAGATGCCACATTTTTGCCCAAGAAACCCTATACTGCAATCATAAAACCATCCTTTTCTATTTGTATTTTTATCATATGTGTATATATGTGTTAGAAGGGCTGTATTTCTCGATTACTCAGAGAAATAACTGTTTGAAGTGAGTAAGTTCTTACTCACAAACAGAAAAACTGTTACTGAATAGATATTCAAGCCAGGTTCAGTCTCTACAAATTGCTTTTCAAAACGACAATCAAGACACATGGTGTGTTTTATCCACATCATGTTTGTTATTAGGCTGTAACTGCTTTAATGCCCCCCTCCACTCCACAATATGTTTTGCCTATTATTATTCCTTGTTGTTACTTCAGTGTGCAGAATGACCATCATGATTCATCTGCTGATGGTGAAAACTTCTCTGTGCTCACTTCAAACCTCAGCGTGAGGTTTATTTGAGTCACTTCTCAAGGTCTTCGTGCACAGTCGTTAATACTAGAATTTTTTGTTGCTTTGTAGATTTCCAGAAGTCTTTTGATTGTGTAAATCATGAAGCTTCAAACCACTGAAATCTGCCATTGGTGGAAAATTTCTCTATAGAGTCTCAGTGGCACGTGTGCAAATTAATGACTAAAACAGGTTGTTTGAAATTCAGCAGTAAGCGTTGAGGTCAGACTGATGCAGAGTCTGTACAAGATTCTCTGAGTAAATGTTGTGCACTGCTGGTACACTTTTGGATTTGGATTGGTGATGTAGGATGGGAGTTGTGAACTTAGGCAAAAGGGTGACGTGCTGTGACTGTCATAGATTTATCAACTTGTCTGACAATAGACCTACTAAATAAATCATTTATTGGGTTTGCTCAAATAATTATACAAGTGTAACTGAACTTGCAGAGTTACTCTCTACATATGATTTATAACATACAGTATATTAAAAAATAAGTTGCCTTGTTGTGTTAGTTCATTTAAATATTTCCTATTTGAAAAATTGTACAAGAAAAACCATAAGAAGATATATTAAGCAAACCGAGCCAGAGGACATAACTGTGTTATTAAACACACTTGCCATCCCAAGAAATATGTCACCCTAAAACTGAGCAGAACTAAAAGTCTATTTGTACTCATTTAAGATGTGGCATTCTGCCTTTGGCTGTAGAAACTGGACACTTCGAGGACAAAGAGGCTCCTGAGTGATTTGGAAGAGGTTAAGGGTGCCTGCAGGCAAGGCAGCTGCAAGTGTATGACAGAAACAAATTAATTAATTTCTAAATATTTTAAGTAATTAAGAGAATGAGACGCAAATTATTATTACAAGTAATGTATTTTTTTTAATGTATCTTGTAACATGTATGGACGGGGGTCTGTAACTTTCGCACAATCTTCCCAGCTCGGTCCTGTATAAATCTGCCGCCGCCATTTTGAATAGAACTGGAGTTTCCTTGCCCACGTGAGGAGGAAGTGAGTGCGGAGAGAAAACGGAGCAATCGAGCGGAGCGGCTGAAACAGGCGAGCCAGGGCCATCACTCAGCTCTACTCGTCTGGACTATCCGGGCTAACTTTAGCTACATGTGCTGAGGTCGAGGGGGAAACTGCAACCGCAATAATGCCGACAGTTACTTTACCGCCGAAAGAGAACGCTCTGTTCAAGAGGATTCTGGTGAGTCGGTCGTTAGAGAGCTGCTTAACCACAGCTGCCGTTAATATACACACAAGTGACGGGTTGAAAGGTCCGTCGGCGGCTCGCCGAGTGTCAGTGTAGCTCTCCGGTGTTAGCGTTAGCCCTAGGTGGTTAGCAAAATAGCATCATTGAATGGGTCAGCTAGCCCGGCCCTGATGTGCGCTGTCACTGTCACATTAAGATAAAATGGTTGTCCGTGACTTTTGTGATTCTGCCGGACATTTTCATGGCGATTAAAACACGACACTGCTGTAAATACGCCGGTGCTGATTTAAATAGCCGGACTGTGCTAGTTAGTTGAGACGGGCCTCGCCGCTTGTCAAGCACAACAACCAATACCTCAGCGTTAACGCTAGGTCCCACGATGGCTAACCTAGCCAGTGCAACAGTCGTGTATGGTGTCAAGTCAGCTTCTCGCGCTGCTTTTATAAATGTTGAGGCATTTGTTCTGTTGTTAGCTGAATGCAAAGCATGGGTCTCTGACGATTTTTATCTGCACGTTTGTTTTGTACCAGACTTGGGCCATGTTAACCTGCTATCCGAGCTCAACTGGTCATTTGACGTTAGCTAATCGGCTAACGCTAGCCAACTAGATGTCTGAGGTTGGCAGACTGTAGGTAATTGTCAGTCTTAATCTGAGAGTGTGGGACCTCGGCCTGCACACATTGCCATCACCGGTCTGGGTTAGAAAAGGTCAAACCGGTAGAGCATGTGAGAACGAGGGGAAATTAGGGAAGGACCGGTGTGACTGTGTCAGCAAATCTGTATCTGCTTCAGGCCTGCTTTGCTCTGGCAGCTAGCAACCCACCCACCATACATCCATCCCTCTCTTCCATGTTTGAGTCCTTTTGTCGCCTCGCTGTTTGTTTGCTATCTGCACACAATTTTTTGTAGGTCAGAGGAAAGGTTGAACAGGCGTGGATTAAGTGTAATTCTAATTTTCGTGGTGTATGAACCCACGAAACCCAGCGTAGTTTTAACTGCATGTTACACAGGTCTCCCCACTGTGCTGCCATGCTTTTATGGTTGTCGATGTGTGTTGTTAAACATCCCTGCATGGACTTTCAGCTACATACTTTCCAGGAACTGTGTGGATTATGTGGGCAACGAGCAGCTGATTATCATTAACATGTTCAGATTGTTTTGAATGTTGTTTTGAGAGGCAGGGGCTCTGCAGGGGGTTAGTGGGTATTTATTAGCGCACTGGCAGAGGAGTGGCATTCAGTTTCTCTACCTCTGGCAGGGTAAACAGACCTGTGACGTGCACCTGATCTTGAAAAGTTAGAGCCTGTGTTTGCTGCATACCTCAGAGCTGGTGTTGATTTTCCTTGAGCTGTTGTTGAGACTCTAAGAAACAGCTCAAGGAACTGTTTTTCAGATCTCACAGTCAAGAATCATAGAATTTACCAATAAAAACGTACATTATAGTAAATGAGAAAGTTTGTGAATAATAGTTAATGTAGTGAGTAATAGTTGAGATTAAGATCTTTTGTGTCAGGCAGGAAATATCTAACAGTATAATTTTCATACTTACTGTACTTAATACCAAATAGTTTTCATGTAAGTGTTCCACTGCTTTGTTTTGTATGGTATTACAGGTTCAGCAATCTCAGGTTCAGCATGAGCACCTTTGTGATTTGGGGGAATTTATAGTGTGTTGCAGGTATTTATCAGAGTTTAATGCTGCGAACTGTTTCACATCCTTTTAAACACTTATATTTTGAAAAAGCGAGATAAACTTCAGGTCTTGTTTCCAGTTAAGAAGAAGTCTTAAATAATTCCATGTGGTGGAGACTGGTCTTGTGTGAATGAGCAAATCTAGAATAAAAATTCTGCCATAAACCTTTCTGCAGTGGGAATGTGATATGGGGCTGGAAACGGTTTTCTCCCTGGCTGTAGTTCGGAGTCGACCACACCCCCCTTTATTTTTGCTTTCCCAAACTGGGTGCCCAAATGCATTCTTAGAAGCTGGCAGCTTTCCAGCTTCTGCATGGCAGTGGACTTGGACAAGTTTCCATTTTGTTCTTGTAGGAAAAGGGGAGACACTTGTCCTTGCTGTTAACCTAACCTAAGGTTGGACCTTGCACCGTCAATGTCATTAAAAAACATCTCTGACATTCACTTCACAGTCATGTAGAGAAAACTATTTTCTTAACTTTTCAGAACTGTAAAGTCCTGACTCAGAGGAGTGTATGTGGCTGTGTGTAGTGTCTTGGCGTGTAATAGGCCTGGATAGAGGTAATTCTTACTGATACTTCACTGATACCTGTAGCAACACGCCCCCACCAAAGGAAGGAGGCTCTTCTGTTTTTTGCTCAGTGCTTAACATGCTGTGGAACAGGATTATCAAAGTGGAACTGAGTCTAACTATTGAAGTGGTTTGTCCAGGACTGGGTAGGGTTATGGTTTCTGATAGCTTAAGTACTTCTGACAAGGTGCTACACAATAAAAGTCCAAAAAGCTTGAATGTCTCAACTTAGCTGAAACCCAACCACAGCAGTCTTCCTTCTCACTAACTCCCTTCCAACACGTCGTGAACTTGGCAGCAGTGCTTTGGAGCAAGCTTTGAAATGTTTGCCCCTACGGCTCCTTGCAGTGAGCCCTGCAGCTCCGAGCCACCGCTCTGACACACTCTCTCTGTAAGTCTGGGGGCTGAGTTATTTTGGGTGAGGTAGAGAACATGCTGGATAAGCACAGCTGGTGGTGTTAATGTTGCTAAATTTACATTAAATGCACAGCGTATGTGTAGTAGCATTAGTATTCTTGCATAATGCATGTGTATTTCTTTGTGGTAGACATTGCTGACATCGCATTGTCTATTGTTGCCTGTGTCAGACTGCGTTCAAAGTAAAGCGTGTTACAGTGACGGCTACTGTTGTCTGAACAAATGTCTGAAATGTACTTCTTTGCCAAGATACTTTAAATATACATCTTTTTTCTACATAAACATAATAATCTTTTTAAACAAAAAAAGCAGCATAACTGAAATAACTAGACATTTTTGTAAGGGTTTTAAAACATGGGGAATGGTAATTATAGGTTATGTAACAGAGTCTTTCGAATGTTATCAACTTACACAGTTCTTGATCAGTAGTTTGACTGCTAATGCTATATTAGACATATTTTACTGGTGTATGCTGCTTGATTTTAATAGGCTGGCAGGGGAGGCCTTATGCATTCTTGGCATTATTAATGTTAATGACCCAGAAGCCACAGATCAGTCACTCTAAACATTGTGCAACTCACTGGCACATATTAAATACCATCTTTTCTCTGTAGGATCTCCAGTGAAGGAAAAGCATAGCTTGCAGTGTAGTTGGTTGGTTTTTTATTTCCATTGAGGGACAAGGATTCATTGTTCAAGACTCAATGCAAAGCAGAGACCTGGTGCATACATGTCAGTGTGATGACTATAGAATAAATCAGGGTAATGATGCACTGAGCTTTGTTATAGTTCCTTCTGGTGTTGATCTAGTTTTCCTGCATGTGGAGAGAAATTTCTGTCAACAAATCAGATGCTGGCAACAAGGTTGTGATGTGAATATTGTGGCTGTGTGTGTGTCCATTAGCCTCTTTCATCACTGAGCACTAAGATGGTCTTTTCACTAATATACAGCTGATTTTCACCAGCATGCCCAATTTTGTTTCATATTGTCCTTATATGTACAGTTCAGTTGGAGTGTCGTATGCAAATAAAGCTACTGGCAGGACATAGGACATGCTTCTTCTGTCCTCTAGCCCCATATCTCAGCTAATGGTGTAATCCTTCACTTAGCTCATCAGTGAATTACTTGTAATTTCATAACCGACCTTGGCACCCATATGTGAAGTTGGCGTCATCTTTTTTTTTTTTTTTCCACCATGAGTGAAGTCAGTGGTGGGACAACGAAATGCCATCTGCCAGCTTAACTCTCTCTCTCTCTCTCTCTCTCTCACACACACGCACACGCACACACACACACGCAGTATCTCCCCTGACAGTCATCAGCTTAGATAGAGAGGTGGTGTTCAGTTTGTGCAACTGCATACCTAAATCTAACTTGAGGGCTAAATGCTGGTAATCTTTTTAAGGAGGTTTTACGCTTTTTGTGTCTTCATCAAAATGAATGTTTCATCATTGAGCTCAGCTATGTGCAAAAGTCTATTAAATGTGTATATTGTTAGTTCCTTTTGGGGTCATCATTGAAGTACATTGATCATTTTCTGCTGT
Source organism: Toxotes jaculatrix (assembly GCF_017976425.1). NCBI lineage: Eukaryota > Metazoa > Chordata > Actinopteri > Toxotidae > Toxotes > Toxotes jaculatrix. The sequence continues at coordinate 24,170,147 of NC_054397.1, read as the reverse complement.
TGTAACATCAAAGCTGAATTTGGTAACTGAGTGCTGAGTCACTAGAACGTTGTTTCTCATTGTTTTTACATATAATTTCATTTCCATACACAACGTATAGTTTGTAGAAGGTGTTGGTTGTAGTTGACATACTGCTTTCAGGCACTGCCCTGCATTTCTCCAGCGTGGATCACAGAAAAGTGGAATAAAGACACAAATGTCATTTTCATCATTTTTGTTCACATCATGTGGAAGAATCAAGTGGATTCTTAGAAACGGAGTTTGTCGTTATGAGTCAGAACGGGGCTGTGAGTGTTACACTTCTTTTTCACTCTTTTTCTCTTGGCCTAATGCGATTTGTTTCTCCTTCCTTTTCACAGCGATGTTACGAACACAAACAGTACAGAAACGGGCTCAAGTTCTGCAAACAAATCCTGTCCAACCCCAAGTTTGCAGAGCATGGAGGTAAGCAGCAGCAGACGTGTACATGTATGGACTGTATATCCTTTTTCTTTGAATGTATCCCTCACTGTCTCCTGTGCTCCTGTCTCCCTTTCAGAGACCCTGGCGATGAAGGGCTTGACCCTGAACTGCCTGGGGAAGAAGGAGGAGGCCTACGAGCTGGTGAGAAGAGGCCTGCGCAACGACCTCAGGAGCCACGTCTGTATCCTCACATGGTTATATCAGAGACACATAAACTGGGTGTTGGTGAAGGAGATATGCTCTGAGTTAAGTCGTGTGTGTGTGTGATGCCACAGGACCTTGAGATGCCACACATTGTGTAAAGGAGCTCTTGTCTCTGTGGAGCACAGTCAGCAAATCCTCTCTCTGTTGCTCTCTTTCTGCCTCTCTGTCTCTCTGACTCCCAGGCCAGAGAGAAATCTGTGCACATTTCCAGCAGATAAGCGCTATCTCAGCCTAAGCCCTGTCTAAAGTCAACATATCTCTGAGCAGGCGCACGGTTATCCTTTCAGCCTCACCACTCATTTGTTATCTTGAGTCTTTGGCAAACAAGCTGTCTTGTTTATGTAGTGTGTATTTTGAGGAATGAACGCTGTTATATGAAGTGCATTGTTTTAAAGAGGACAGGCTTGAAAATGAATCACTTTAAATCATTGTAGGTTATTCAGGTTTTTTTTTTTTTTAATCCAGTTATCAGAACTGGGATAACCTCACCCAGCCCTCAATTTTCTGCGATGTTGGATAAACAGAATCTAAGTTAGCAGTGGCAGGTGCCTTCAACTTGTGTGTACACACTCATTCATACTGTAGCAGTGTAGTTTAGCAGTTTATTTTACTTTTTAAAATTAAAAATTTGAGAGAATTTGGAGTCGGTAGCAGGTCCATTGAAGAACAACCATCATTGTTGGTCCCACAAGGAAATTAAATTCAGTATTAACTTCTACGTGTTCAGTGCACAACAAAAACTTTTACAATGTTGACACAACTTTAGTGAAACCAAATCACACCCCCTACATTACTTCCCCTTTTAAGATCAGTTTGATAACTTCAGATTGTATGGAGCAACTATGTGTGTATGTTCCTTAACCTCCCGTGCGTCCCAGGCTGGCACGTTTACGGCCTACTGCAGCGCTCGGATAAGAAGTATGACGAGGCCATCAAGTGTTACCGCAACGCTCTGAAGTGGGACAAGGACAACCTGCAGATCCTCCGAGACCTGTCCCTGCTTCAGATCCAGATGAGAGACCTGGAGGGCTACAGGGTGAGGACCGACAGGGGGTCTCAGGGTGGACGGGCTGTATCTGGTTGGATAATAATTCTGCGGTATGCTTTGGATCGCCACAATGAAAGAAAAAAAAAATACAAGAACATCTCTGGAGCCCAAAACCCTGCAGTGAAATGAAGGTTTTAGAAAGATAGCAACTTTTCTTTTTAATACCAGAACAAAAATGGATTGAAACTGTCTGTGGGTAAAGAGCTTTCGTGAATACATGCGCTCTCATCCATCGCTCTGCCTGGTCCAGGGTGCAGTATGACAATGATTTGGAGAGGATGCGGGGTATCAGCAGGCAGATATCAGGTTGCAGTCAGTCTTCACAATGTAGAGCAGCTCTCGTGGGACACAGCCTGGGATTTAGATGCTTATTTAGTGCGAGGTACAAAATGGCAAGATGAAAGTCTGGTTGAAAGGATTAAAAATATGGATGGGAGAGGGAAAAGCGAGGGGCTCTGAGTCAGAGTGTATGAGATGAGTTGTTTTTTTTTTTTTTTAAGTTCTCTCTGAGCCAGCTAGCAACATCCTGGTGTCAATACAATGAATCAGCAAAATTGCTCTTCTCTCCCTTGTTCTGCCAACCGTTGCCTCACTTTTTCCCTGTTATGTCCCCAGCTACACATCTCATTTTTAATCCTTTAGGCTGCATATGGCAGAGTCGTAACACAGGACATCTGTTGAATCTTTTTTCACCGTGTTGATTCTGACTTTCTGCATGGCTAAATAAACCTTTTCTTTTCCTATAGGAGACACGGTACCAGCTGCTACAGCTGCGTCCAGCCCAGCGGGCTTCCTGGATTGGCTACGCCATTGCTTATCACCTCCTGGAAGACTATGAGATGGCTGCAAAGATCATTGAAGAGTTCAGGAAAACACAACAGGTTAGACCCAGTTAAGGCTTAGCACATCCTTCATAAAATAGTTTTAGGTATCTGACTTATTGATAGATGAATCAGAGTTACAGCTCGTGCTTTGTGGCCACTCGTTCTTTCTCTTAACAGAGTCTTAAGTATGGGTGTTGTTTCTTTCGCCCGTGCATCGGTCACAGTTACAATAGAGCTTTCTCTCTCTGTGTGTTCCTGATAAGACCAGTCTGCTTCCTGCCTTTGTGCTATCTATGTAATTCAACAAGCTGGTGTGAAAGGGCACATGCACATATACCCAAAGAATGATGCTGAGTTTCCTGAACAGCAAAGATATAGGAGTCCACTCAGCAGCTCCGGTAATTTCTCACTGCTGCTTGTGTTATACATAATGTTAATGGCACTGACGCTACTTTCAGACACACACAACTTTATGTTAATCTAATGACAGCTTAACATGTCGGTGCTCGATAAGCACCCTGGTCACTTTTATGGAAAAGTCACAGCAGCGGTCTGACAAGGTCGTACGTAATAACATTTCCATAACACTTTAAACACAGCACAAGTCTGGCAGCAGCAGCCCGACATGTAGAGGGAGAGAATAAATGCACATCTTGTCACTGAAATAAAATTATCACCTCAATATTCATCTCTAATGAAAAACAACCCTCACACATCCGCAGTAATAATCTGACCAACAGTCTCTCCCCATATCGTCAGTGTTCATTCATATTAGCTGTGTTGGTGAATTATTTAATACTGAACAAATCGCTTTACATACAGCATGAGAGCTTCATTCTGTAGGATGTTGTAAAACAAGCAGCGCTAATAGCGTTAAACAGTGAAACTGCTGTGGAAAATGTATTTGTGGATTCACTGTGAGAAGCAGGGGCGAGGGTCCCTCATGCTCACAGCGGTCATTAAGCCTTCAACGGCAAAATAAAAGAATAAAATAGGGCAGTATTTTTCTTCCATCATAACATTTTAAACTTAGTGCTTAGTCCTCTGTGTCTCTGTCTCACTCTCTCACTTCTGAAGGGACATTACAGTTAAAGTCACCTGTGTCAGTATGATGTATATTCATTACTTTACCAGATAAATGAAGCCAGCAATGTTACATAATTATTCCACGTCTGTAAAGGGCTCAACATTCCTCCCTCCCTTGTGTTGTCTGTCCAGACGTCCCCAGACAAAGTGGACTACGAGTACAGCGAGCTGCTGCTGTACCAGAACCAGGTGCTGAGGGAAGCAGGCCTGTACAAGGAGGCCCTCGAGCACCTGTCCAACTATGAGAAGCAGATCTGTGACAAACTGGCAGTAGAGGAGACACGAGGTGGGTCACTGTGCTTCACACACACAGACACACACAGACACACACACACACACACTTAATGTCACACTGAAGCCAGAGTCTGTTAAACTCCTTATTATGTACTAAAGTAACTACAGTTTCTCCTGCTCTTTGTGATCACAACAACCCTTGAAGATGATTAAGTGCAAGTTGAAGACTTAGCTTTAGCTTTTTGTACACGATGTGAGATATCTTTACCCCTTACTTCATTTTTAAACCATCAACCACAAACCTCATGTACATATCTGCAAATATTAAGATGTCTTATTTTTTTCTGTTTTTATACTATTTGTATATATTGTTCTGTTTGATACTGGAGTTATTGCAATATTTTTACTTGATTTTCGTTATACTATACTTTTATTTTGTTTTCACTTCACTTATTCTAGAATTTTTTTCTCTTACTACGCACTCTATGTGCAATTTTCCTCTTTTCTTCATTTTCAACTGGGAGTTGTGAGTAACAGTAAGAATTTCCCTACGGGGATTAATAAAGTTATTCTCATTCTGATTCTGCTCTCCAGTTGCTCTGCACAAGCTGCATTGTACCTAGAGAATGCTGTTGCTCAATTTTAGGTTTGTCGGTTGAATCTTAATGGTTTCTAACAGGTTATATATTGAAGTGTTCTCTGACAGTAGATCTCTTTCCTCATGTTTCTGTAGGAGAGTTGCTGTTGAAGTTGGAGCGTCTGGAAGAAGCAACAGAAGTCTACCGTCGTCTGCAGGAGAGGAACCCAGAGAACTGGTCCTATTACCACGGTTTGGAGAAGGCGCTAAAACCAAGTATGGCATCCCGCTCTTTCAAGCATCATCTTCTCATCACTGACCATTGAAATATCCACTTTGATTACACAAGCCACGCCTGTCAGCACTGTGCTGAACTGAATTTTCATGCTTTTTCAGGCAGTGTTGAGGAGAGACACAAGATCTATGAGGAAGCCTGGGAGAAATTTCCCAAAGGACTGGTTCCCCGTCGGCTGCCCCTCAACTTCCTCTCTGGTGTGACCAATGATACGTCTGCTCTCAGCTTAGCTTCAGTTAAAATTTCACTCCATGTGGTCAGAATATATGACCAAACAGTTAGCTGTATAAGTCTTTGTTTGGGTTTCCAGCTGTGTTCATAATATTTTGGCTCTCACTTGTTTTGGTTTATGTTTTTATTCCTCCTGTCTTTTTTTTTTTAAATCATCTATTGAACACACATGAAGCCATTTAATTGTGCAGAAGGTTTATGATCCTCTCCATCTCACCTTGTTTGTCTGCAGGTGAGAAGTTTAGAGAGTGTCTGGACAGGTATCTGAGGATGAACTTCAGCAAAGGCTGTCCGCCCGTCTTCACCACGCTCAAATCGCTGTACAACGACAAAGAAAAGGTGACAGCACCGCTGATCTAAAGCACAGGGACACTTTGTCCTCACTTCACTTGAAACTAGCTTACAGATGCATACTTCCTGCTGCAGGTGAGGTGATGCACTCTGTCTTTTTCTCTTGGCAGGTGGCAATAATAGAGGAGTTGGTGGTCGGCTATGAAACCTCCTTAAAAAGCTGTAGAATGTTCAGCCAAAACGGTGAGGAGAAGATAAATCTAAATCTCAATGATGAACCAATAATACTGAGTTACTGTGCACATGTAGTGTAACATTCATCTTTTAAAGTCCTGAACCAGTGTTATTACTAGTTAAACTGTTGCAGTCTGTGTGTTTACAAACCTGAAGTCATAAAGTCATAGAATCTGCTCGCTCTGTCACAGATGATGGAAAAGAGGAGCCACCGACCACGTTGCTCTGGGTGCAGTACTTCCTGGCACAGCACTACGACATGATTGGCCAGCAGACTCTGGCTTTAGAGTACATCAACGCAGCCATTGAGAGCACGCCTACGCTCATTGAACTCTTCCTTATCAAAGCCAAGATTTACAAGGTAACATACTCGGCACTGTTGTTCACCGTTGAACTGAGGAGCGCCGTCGGCTGCTGTCTTGTGCCGTAACTGTTGCATTGACCTTTTTTCCTCCCACCAGCACGCTGGGAACATCAGAGAGGCTGCTCAGTGGATGGATGAGGCCCAGGCTCTGGACACCGCTGACAGATTCATCAACTCCAAGTGTGCCAAGTACATGCTGAAGGCTGGCATGGTCAAAGAGGCTGAGGAAATGTGCTCCAAGTTCACACGGGTGAGAAAACACATGCACAAGCTTCTGAAAACAAGAGGCATGGACGTTGTTTCCTGCTCAGTCCACTCATATAGGACTAGTACAACCTAATGTCAAGAAGAGCCAGGTAAAATAAAACAGTGTTCAGGTCCATATACAAATCACATAAGTAACATAAATAGTGTATCTGTTTACTGCGTTGGTGTTTAGTAGAGTCAGACCTGGAGGCTGTGATGACTAAGCTGAAACACAAAACCAAGTGAACAATAATAAAATGTTGTATAGTAAAAGCTGTTTTAGGCTTAACACATATCCTACGTAAGACGTAAATGTCCCCAAAACACAATGTCCTCCAGCTCAAAGTACTTCACAAAAAGTGTTTTCCAGGTGACGTAATTGACCTTGTCTTTGTTTTGTAATTTACTTTGCTCATTGATGAGTCTTGTTTTGTTTGCGCTGTCTCTGTTTAGGAGGGAGCGTCAGCGGTGGAGAATCTGAATGAGATGCAGTGCATGTGGTTCCAGACGGAGTGTGCTCTCGCCTACAAGGCAATGAACAAATTTGGGGAGGCCCTGAAGAAGTGCCACGAGATCGAAAGGGTGAGTTACATGCCATGTTGGAACAAGACTCCTGAACCCCTCACATAAAGTCTTTTCTTGTTTTATGTGTTTTATCACATCCTTTACTTTTCCCCAACTCTTCTCCCTCCCCTCTCGCCAGCATTTTGTGGAGATCACAGACGACCAGTTTGATTTCCACACCTACTGCATGAGGAAGATGACGCTACGCTCCTACGTGGACCTGCTGAAGCTGGAGGACGTGCTCCGGATGCACCCCTTCTACTACAAGGCTGCCGTCACCGCCATCCAGATCTACCTGAGCCTCCATGACAATCCCCTGACTGACGACAGCAAGGAGCTGCAGGCCGACACTGGTGAGTGGGCAGGGAGTCACATGTGACATGTGTCTTTGTGCCAATAAACTGTCCAGTCATTTTCCAGAGTGTTCTAAAAGCTCTGCTGGAGTAAAAGAAAAGGAGGAGATTAAAAGATTAATCCATCATTAACACCACTCGTCACTGCTTTTCTCTAGCGAACCTCTCGGACAAAGAGCTGAAGAAGCTTAGGAACAAGCAGCGGAGAGCCCAGAAGAAGGCCCAGCTGGAGGAGGAGAAGAAGAATGCTGAGAAGGAGAAGCAGCTAAAGAACCAGAAGAAGAAGAAGGAGGATGATGACGAGGAGATCGGAGGGCCCAAAGAGGAGCTTGTTCCTGATAAACTGGTCAAGGTTCGTATTTGAAAGCTCGAGAGCTGAATCTGTTGAGGTCCTGTTGAAAGTTTCTTTATTTAAGTTATTTTCCTCGTGACTGTTACAGGTAGAAAATCCACTGGAGGAAGCCGTCAAGTTCCTGATGCCTCTCAAACACCTGGTCAAAGACAAGATTGACACACACCTACTGGCCTTTGAGATCTACTTCAGGAAAGGTTTGCATGCGCACACTCACTTTAACGCTACTTCACTGACTTTGTTGATAATTGGTCCCTAATATGTTCACTTTGTGTTCTTTCAGAAAAATACCTGTTGATGCTCCAATCAGTGAAGAGAGCGTTGGCCATTGACCCAGACCACCCATGGCTACACCAGTGTTTAGTACGCTTCTTTAAAGGAGGTAAGGCAGGGGCTGATGGTTAATACCACAATGCCACAGATGTTGAGTGTGCAACATATGTAGTAAATCTTTTTCACTTTCTACCACCTCCTCGTTGTCTTTGTTTCCCACACTCCTCCCATCATTCTTTTCATCTCTGCCTCACTCTCCTCCCTTCTTTCAGTCTCGGAGAGCAAGGAGCTGCCGGAGGTGGTCAGGACGGTGCTGAAGCAGGAGATCACCCGGCTGTTTGGAGACAGCAATGCTAAGAGCTTCAACCAGGCCTACCTCACCAAGCACTCCAACTCCATACCACACCGACTGGCTGGTAGGCCTCGCTTCGTCTCACACGCACGCACACACACACAAACACTTTAGCTCATACTCACAGGCAGTCTTCTCTCCCTCCTGCAGCTGCTAAGATGATGGTGTATCTGGACTCATCGACAGAGACGAAGGCAGCAGAGCTGGCCACTGCACTAGATGAGTCACTCAGCAACAGAACCATACAGGTGTGTGTTCTTGGATTTGTGCAATGTGACAACTTCTCTTCTCTGAGAGTGAGATGAGAAGATTGATGCCACCCTCATATCTGTGTGTTAGGTATGTAGCTGGAGCGAGCACACTGTAATGGGCGCATTATAGTTTGATTTGTGTTTTTGTATTTCTGTCCTTTTCCTCCCCCCTTTCAGATCTGCACAGAGGTCCTGGAGTGTCTTCGTAGCGGCGTCCTGGGCGACTGTAAAGACCGCGTGGAGGCGTACCGTGCCGAGTGTCACAAGCTTTACCCCTACACGTTAGCTTTCATGCCCCCCGGATACGAGGAGAACACCAAGATCGCCAACGGAGACGTTTCCACGGAAACGGAAGAGCTAGCCAATGAGATGTGAGCGCAACAGAACAACAGCGGATGAGAAAAGGAATTGGGCCAAGCACGGAGCCTTGTGGTACGCCTGGCAGCCATTTTGTAGAGCCAGACACGGGAAGCGAAAAATGGGTGTTTCGTTCTTTGGCTCATCTTAATCGGGTCTGACCTGGCATGGCTTGGCTCTCTCCCACATGGTGAAAATCAGGACTGTGTGTGTGTGTGTGTGTGTGTGTGTGTGTGTGTGTGTGTGTGTGTGTGTGTGTGTGTGTGTGTGTGTGTGTGTGTGTGTGTGTGTGTGTGTGTGTGTGTGTGTGTGTGTGTTGAGGGCATGTGTGTTTGCGTGTGTGAGTGCATGTGTGTGGTTATGTATATTTGTGGGGAAGGGGGGGAGGGGAAGAGGGAGATAACAGAACGGCCATTTTACTTTTTTAATCGAGCTGACAACCATGCTGAATATGAAAATAAACAACAGTTAATGGCAAACTGTCGGGAAAAACTGTGACACGGACTCTCGGTTTCCTCAGATGATCAATAACGGTGACAGCAACCACTCAAGCCTGGCTCAGTGCTGCTTCGGCACACGCCTGTCGCATACTGTGTTCCCCTTATTTTAAAAAGAAAAGCTAATTTAAATGAAAATAGGACACAACTGTCACTGGGGGACGGGAGACTGAGATGAGTGGATCTGATCCCTGACAGGCCTGTAGGAAGCTGAGCAGGAAGAGTTACTGAGGACCTGATGTAGACACCGGGGACATCCAGCGACCACAGGTGTGTCTGGATCTGCTGTAACGCTCCAGTAAACCGCAGGTCTACGTGTGGCAGTGCAGTGAAGTGAGTGAGGAGGGGCCCGATCTCTGCGGGGAGGGCCACAGCACGGAGAAAGCGGCCTCATGTGTGAACAGTTTTTTTTTTTTCTCGGTCAGACTGTGCTTCCCTCACTGTTCCTGGTTCAACATGGGAATATGTTATCCTCTGTCTGTTTATGGAGCGCCTTGTAGCACAGAATAAAAACTGTAAAGTTCATGTGTTGTGCTCCATTTCAAATACACTGCTACTCTTAACCTTTTTACATAGTTCTGAGAAAGTTGGATAGATCTAAGCAATACCATAGACACCTTCCTGTCCTTAAGGGATCAATGAAGCTCTTATTATTGATGATGGTCTTTTCTAGGTCTGGTTGAAGTGGTTGCACTGAGCCTCCTGGCAGAGTCACTTGTGTTGCTGCTGTTCTCACTGATAGAAATGGTTTTATCTGCACGAGCACAGTAACTCTGACAGTCGAAGTGGAAACGAGCCTCCAGTACATCTAGCTTCAGAGGGCTCCTCTCTGCTATGACGGCTCCTCTAAAGGTCAGAGTTCAGCATCGAAGCCCGCGGCCCGGCTGTGACAGAAGTGAAAATGTTACAAGGCGAGTAAAACGTGAGCATCTGGAATTTATTTTACTTTTTCTGTTCTCCCTTTTTTTCCCCCCAATAATATCTTCTCTTCCCCTTTTCCTCTAATTTGGGATCTAATGTGAAAGATAAAATCTGAGATGGTGATGTATGATATCTCTGGAATTTTGTATTAAAACCAAATGGAAAAAAAAAAGATCACTCCTTTGTGTATGTTTTGCCACTGTTACCGTCACTGAGCTGCTGGTGTGTTCAGTCCGTCACTGTTCCAGGGTCAGAAAGGCAGAGTTGGCATCAATCAGTTCAGACTTATTTAGGCTGAGGCTCCTCAGATGTAGCCACTGTGTTTACAATACATTGTTTATTAGATCAGAAAAAGGTTTTGTAGACCTGAGTCAACTAAGTGGAACTAAGCTAAGCTGATCAACCTAAGCTGATTTTTAGTATTTTATTCCAAGTATTATTATTATATATTTTTTTGTCACTTTTCCCAGTACATCCATGGCCTGAAAAAGAAAAAAAAATTCCTTTAATATTTTGCTCTTTTTTATCTCAAAGTCATCTTCTGCCTCTAACAGGCATCATAGGAGAGCAGGATCCACAGGTACTGTAGAGTAAAGCTACCAGCAGGGGGCAGCACCATGCTGGTCCTCTGGCAGCACAGAGAGGGTGAAGGAAGACCCCGAGTCCGTGACAGAGTTGATCCAAAGAGATGATGTGTTACCATCTTTGGAAACATTAACCCTTGTGTGGTGTTCGGGTCTGTGGGACCCATTTTCATTTTATATCAAAAGTAAAATGAAACGAACGGCTTGAAATTAGGGATGAAGTAAACATCTGTTGAGTATTTTAACATAGAAGTGTTTGTGTTAAATTTAAAACCCAAAAATGCAGCGGGTCCACCAGACACACGAACACCACACAAGGGTTAAATCAGCAGTAGGTGAGAAGCCCCTGGTCTCTGATGAAAAAGGTGTTTCTGTGTCTAACAACAGCCACTAACAGGAAGAACTACATAAAACAAAGATCAGATGTGCAGCTTACACAGGCTCCACATGCGAAACTAAAAGTGAAAACACGTTCATCAGAAATAATATTTTCAGATTAACGCATCGTGTATATCTGTGTAGAAGCTGCGGTCATGTGCCGATGCCTGCTCGTCATTTGATATCTCCACCCTCAGACTCCAGCCACCACCATGCTGCCATAACAAACGCAGAGGGAGAAAGGCCAGAGGCTCGTCTCTCCTCCTCTCATTCACACTAGTCAACGCTGTGGAGAGTTTGCAGGGAGGAGCTGCACTGCGCCTCCAACAGAAAGCGTGTTTTTTCCCAAAGTCCCGCAGTGACCGCGTTTCTGCACTTTGTCTTCAACAGGTTTTACTGTGAACAGCTTGTACAATGGAGTCATCTCTTGAGTTTTCCAGCTCCCTGGGCAGCGTGTCCTCACTGCGGACCCGCTGCAGGACCTTTAAAGTGCTGGTGATTGGAGACTCCGGGGTGGGGAAGACCTGCCTCACACACCGGCTCTGCGCCGGACAGTTCCCCAGCAGAGTGGAGGCCACCATTGGGGTGGACTTCCGTGAGAGGCTGCTGGATATTGATGGAGAAAAAATTAAGGTAATTGGTAAGACTAACTGCTGATAAAAACCAGCAGCTTTTAGGTTTTATGTTGGTACTTTTAACAATAATCTCGGTGAACCTCAGCAGGTTAATTTTAACTAAGGAACCAGTCTGCACAAACCAAATACAAACCTCTAAACCACCAGGAACAACGTGTGTGAAAGAGACCACAACATTCCCATTAGAGTCCTATAGGTTTTTAAAGAGTGGTTTCTTAAACAGTGACTTTATCTTGTTTTATTCTGCATTTCATCTCCTCTGTTAGCTCTTAACACTCTTAGATTCTCCTTTAATAATGTCCCACGCCGCAGCGAGTCTCCCCTGAAATAACACAGTCATGTGTCTCAAAGCGAATGACTGAGAATTCTCTGCATGGCAGAAAATCAGCCTGTAAATCACGGTGAGCTTTACACGCTTGAGTTTAGTGGCATGTTAGCTCTCACTCAACATCAGCACTCTCATAAATACATCTGATTCATCCCTGATTTTTAACTGACCTTGTAGCTGTGTGCTAAGTTTCATTTGAGCATCATTTAAACACAACAAAGGACAAAGGTCTGTTCTATGGTTTCGTGTTAAATCCGTGGGTGTAAGTTGGTTTGTGCTGTTTCCTGAGTGTTTTGAAATGATCACATGGCAGAGGAAGTGTCTGTCAGTTGTGACTACAGATTATAACTTCAGGGTCGACGAGGTTTCAAGCTTGGTTTCCAGAACATTAAATTAACAAGGGAATTAACAAGGACACCAGTCTTATGTGTCTTTGGTACAGAGTGAGTGTATCATGGAAGTAATCCTGTCATGTAAATGGATGTTGAAAACATGTTCAAAAATTTTGTTTACTTTTATTTGGACAGTGACAATGTTGCAGGGGGTTTTTGTAAGACTTCTAGACCAAGTCCAAATCAGGTCTCAAGTCAATCAGGACAAGTCTCGGGTCAATCAAGATACGTCTTGTGTCCAGGCTTGGGTCAGTCAAGAGAAGTGTCCGGTCCAGGTCCAAGCCAGTCAAGTCGAGGCTTGAGTCAGTTAAAACACGTCTCAGGACTCTGTGGGAAAGCACAAATCAAGTCACAAGTCCTCATAAGCAAATTCAAAGTCATTTGCAGATCTTCCAGGTCTGTTCTTTACAGCACGTGTACAGTGTTTTATACAAAGCTGAGAGCAAACACTCCTTGACCCAATGATCAGGATCAAATCTGTGAGCTATGTGGGCTACGCAGGACCCCTGTTCTGTGTGAACTGCTGTGTGAAAGCTTCTGTGTTTACCAGGTCAAAAACTGAGATTTGACCGCTTCTGATTTCAAGTCTAAAGTCAAAGCTTCTCTAGTCTAAAGAAGGTCGAGTCCAAACACGAGATTGGATGTGGAACATGGATTTGTCATCATAGATTTCGTTCTTATGTGCTCAGTGTTTCAGTTGTGTATCATTGTTTTGATCTGACGTTTAGTTATTGGTTTGTGTTACTCACAGAAACGACAAAGCCTCGCAGAGAGATCTGACTTTCTAACGATCACATCAACTTGTTTATCCCTTTTCTTTGTTCCCTCTCCGTGATGACTCATCGTATGTCTCTGTGCATGTTATTGTGTGTGTGTGTGTGTCTAGTTTGGGGTATTTCATCACATGACCTCTTTTCCCCTCTGTGCCTTCTCATTCATTTCCTCTTTCTTGTATTTGTGTCTCTACCACCTCCTCCTTGGTGCCGCTCAGTGAGAACAACCTTCATCTTAATGTCTTCTTCTTTCATTTCCCCTCCTCAACATCAGCTCCAGCTGTGGGACACGGCAGGACAGGAGCGCTTTCGTAAGTCCATGGTGCAGCACTACTACCGCAACGTCCACGCCGTGCTCTTCATTTACGACGTCACCTGCCCTGCCAGCTTCAGCGGCCTGAGTGCGTGGATAGAAGAGTGCAGGCAGAACGCCATTGGACAGGAAATCCCCAGGTGACTGCATCAGCTGTCTGTGTGATCTGCTAATCATTAAAGACAGGAGACACAATTTGATTTAATACTTTCAAATGTTTTATCTTGCTGTGATCATGTTATTTAGTTTATGAAACACTCTAATGTCGTCTTCCTATTCTCCTCACAGGTTCCTGGTGGGTAATAAGAGTGACCTCCGTGACCCCAGCAGGACTGAAGGCCAGGTGAGCCAGGAGCGGGCGACGAGCTTCGCCAAGGCCCACGGCATGATGTTTTTTGAGACGTCCGCCAAGAACCCGCCAGTCAAACGTGCGAACGCACAGCGAGGTGGCAGGGAGGTTTCATATCAGCAGGATAAGGTGGAGGACATCGTCATCGCCGTTGGTGCCAAACTGAAGCGACAGAAGAAACCTTCAGCCGCAAACGCTCTGACCTACAGCGGCTCCTTCAAAGTCCTGAGCAAGAAAAGACCAGAGAAAGAGCTGTGGACCTGCTGCTGAGAGAGAGACGGGGAGAGATGAGACTGTGGGCCTTTTCAGATGGAAGAATGTGACTTTTTACTTCTTGGTGTGTGTGTGTGTGTGTGTGTGTGTGTGTGTGTGTGTGTGTGTGTGTGTGTGTGTGTGTGTGTTCATTTTTGACCAAACGCAACAACTTTAACAGACCCCAACAGGCCTTTAATATTCATAAAAATGTGAGATGTTCTACTTGGAAATTTTTGTGTATATTTGTGATCTTATTGTTTACAATAGTTACGAAATAAAAAACTGTGAATGTAAACACTGTTTGGTGGAGGCTGTGATCCAGATGACCTCTCAGTTCAGTGACGGTGTTTACTCTCAGCGTGTGTGGTCTCACTGTGGCTGTGCTTGTATCTGGAGTCAGATCTCTCTCAAGCTTTAGTTGTTGTAGTGTAATGATGCTATTTGCTACAACAGGTATCAGTGCACCACGAACCACCTGACTGGGTTTCCTCACTGAACATGAGGCGTTCAGGTTTTGTTTGGTTTTTAGGCTCTTCATGTTGCTGTGTACACAAGGAACTTAAATGCAGCGTTTTTAAGGTTCAGCTGTACAGAACATCACAGCAGTCATGCACCGACCTTGTGCATGAGCGACGTGGGCGTTGGAAAGTGCATCACGTGTGTCGCAATTCTCTGTCTAAACGATGATTCAGAGGTCGTCACATGATGAGGGAGAACCTCTTCTGCTCAGCGGCCTGCACAACATGCCAGAGATATGTGCGGCTGAGCATGTGTGAGAGTGCACATGCGAGTGTCACATTGGTGCAACATTCACCGGCCCGGTGGCAGATGTCTTTCTCTGCGCTCGGAGAGACGACAAGTGGAGGAGGAGAGACTGTTTTTTTTTTTTGGTTTTTTTTTTGTATTTCTTCAATCTGCTGTAACAAAACTTTTAAATTAAATAAAATTTACTAAACAAATGAAAAACTTTGAATTAGCATCTCCAGAGTTATTGAAGTTTATGTTTGGATATTTGACAATAGTTTCATTGTGTAATGGACGAGATTTCCAGATCGAGTTGTGTGGTTTGTTGTTGTGCAGGAGCTTTATGTCTTTATGTTTGAGCAGAAAGCCTTTACAGAGTACCAAACTGGGAGTCCACAGTTTGAAAGACATGGGAATTTACCAGCCAGGAAAATGAAAAGACATATTTTAGTTGCATTGTGGGAAACGTAGGATTCAATTTTGCTTATAGCTTCACCGACAGTAGAGACTAAAAGTCAGAATAAGTCAACATCAGCTGTTTAGACTTTAGCCAGACATACTAAAACGAGGATGTTACTTCTGAAGGAAGAAATGACACATCCTTCCTCTTACAAACTGAAAGCTGAAATCATGGGCAGTAAATTAAATTTAGCTCAGTTCAGCTCCCTCCTGTAACCTATGGTGGCTAATGTTAGCAAATTTCATTGCTCTTCAACTGACATTGCTGAGTGAGACTGATGACTTCATGAATCCTTTCAACTTGTGCTGCTCTTACACTACATTTGAACATTTACCATCATCATGTTGCTGCATGTCTTGTTAGTGTCCCGATGCCTGTTTAACCACAGGAGGGCAACAGAGGCCCTCCATGGTAACTGGTCCTGGATTTGCTTTCCACCTAGTCTTGGTTTTAGCTCTGTCGGTCAGAGTCATACACAATGCAGGCCCACGACAGCACTCTGGGGACAGTGTGCATTATGCAATCACACCTCATTGTCTCTTTCCATGCATCCAAATGGGACGGTAATCCACTTGGAACCAGCATGAGGGATGTCTGATCCTCTTCACAGTCACAGCAGAGTCAACACAATTTCATCCCATTCTGCAGACTGAGTTCCATGAATGATTAGTGGATTATACAGCACATTATAAATACATGAATATACAGTCAGACAACTTCTGCTTAAATAACCCACAGTAAATAAAGTAGCCTGAGATTTCCATAGAACAGTATCTTAATTTAATCGGTGCTGTTATTGTGCCTTGTCGCCTGTAGGTGTCGTTTTGACCTGATCCTGTCTGGAGAGAGGGGGGTGTCCTCTTTGCAAAGAGCATTGGACAGTAGCTGAGAGAGCGTCTCCTCATTCATCTCCAAGACCTGCGGGAAACACACGGACGTACACACGCTCATTAACCTGCCGCAGATAACCGAGCAAGGATGTTCTGCAGACGGGCATGGCAGAGGGTCGGGCCGCTGGCACGGGGGGCTTTCAAACCCCCGTTCAGAAATGGTGAGTCCGGTTATTATCAGACACTTTTCTTCAGTTATGCCGTGATTGGGTGAGAAGTTAATTGGCGTAATTAAACCACTGCTGCCTCGTGCGTTTTAGGAGTTGGATTCAAACTAATGGACTTAATGAAACGCTTTCCTGTTGACTATATATTACTGAACAAAAGTCTTTAAAGTGTTTTTTTTTTTAAAGGAAAAAAGGGATGAGTTGTGCAGCAGTGATTCATCCCAGTCTTGTTGAATTTTATTTTTCATGTTGAAGTGTGTGAAATTCGCATAAACACACACATTTGTGTGGGTTTTTCCGTGGGGCTGCAGCAGAGCAGCAGTCAGTCAGACACAGGGAGGTGTGTCCCGCGGCTGGAACACACAGTTCTGCACACTGGTTATGAAAGAGCGCATCACAAACCACCCAAAGTCTGTTTGATTTTAAGCCTTTATAAACACGCTGCATGAAGGACACTTACATTTCAAGGCAAATAGTCAAGTATCAATCATGCGGTCCAGTATTTGTAAAGAAATAGTCATTTTCATAGCATTCCTTGTCAGAGTAACACGTTGTCCCAGCAGTTGTTTTATGAGCAGGACCACATGGAGAACACCTATTCTCTACACAAGATTCACTCTTCCTGAGTGTGAGAACCATATGAAAAGTGCCATTATGACATAATATCTGTAGTATACAACCAATAACTCTTTACACGGATTGCATGTGAATCAAAGCAAAAGTTGATTTGAACTTTAAATCTCACTTTGGGGAGTTTGGGATGCAGTTATCTGACTTTTTCAATCCCAATACTGATCTTTAATGATAGCTGGGCTATGAGTATCAGCAGATACCGAGTATCAACCTGATCATTAATAAGCTGTATGCCTCACTGTGTGGAAGAGACTCATTCTTTTATGTATAACATCAAGTGTGACTTAAACAATGGTTTCCTAACTCTGTAAAATGTACATAAATATGAATTTACTGAATTGTTTTTTTTTTTTATTGAAACAGTGAATGATTATTCACCAGCAACATGGTGAAAAATAAAATCTCTACCTTTGAATTCAGCAAGACTGGTCAGGAATTAAAATTCCAGGAACAATACAGCTGAGTCAAATGAGAAGAAACTATAAAAATTAAACACAATTAAGTCACAAACAAGTGCAAATAAACTTGATCAATTAAATCGCAGTTCACACAAGCATTGTAAACAAGTAACTTGGTAAAAACCAAACATTCCGAAATAATGACGTTGTATGTGCATGTTGATTTAAACATAGAACAACATACAGTTGAACTGAATAGACCGGCTATTGTTGTCAACAATATCTGATGCAGCTGTTAGACTCAGTATCTGATCAATAGTTTCCATGAAAGCAGAGAGAGATTTGAGACTCGAGCGCTTGTATTTTCAGGACTCTTTCTCTTTTCACGCGTTCCTGCCCTGATCATCCTTTACTTGGAATCTGAGCATGTGGAATTCAGCCTGAGGGCGAACTGCGGCTTTAATTTCCTGTTTTAAAAACTTGGGGCAAAGTCCTCACTGATGCTGCAAAACCTGAATATAAACTGCAAAACTACAGGGTCCATGACGGAAGCTTTAGTGCATTTCTGAATAAATAAATAAATAGATAAATAGATAGATAGATAGATAGATAGATAGATAGATAGGAAGGTAGGTAGGAAGGTAGGTAGGTAGGAAGGTAGGTAGGTAGGTAGGAAGGTAGGTAGGAAGGTAGGTAGGTAGGTAGGAAGGTAGGTAGGTAGACCAAAGAAACTGCACGTGTCTTTGCAGCCTGTGTAGTTGGTATAGGAAAGAAAGCAGAGGTGGATGCTGTAGACTGCCCTGTGACTGAACAACACACAGACACACAACACATTATAACCTGTAGGCAGCACCTATATGCAGCAAGGCCACACCAGTCCTCTGTCTCACTGAGCACATGGCAGCTGTCAAAAGTCACGTTCACCCAACATGCATGTCCACATGTGTCACTGCTACCACATTAGCCATCTTTGTTTGTTGTTGCCTGACATGCGTGTCTGTTTTGCAGGCTTGAACCTCACTGCAGGGATTAACTGATTACCTGTATAAATAACCTGTACTTGGCCTTGTCCCATGCATGGTGCTGCTGTGTCATGGGTATTAGAGGAGGAGGGGCAGAAGGCTTACTGCTACATTGGCTCAGCATCCGTGACAGGACAGTGTTTGTTGTTGTTTTGCTCACACACTTTTATGAGGATATCACTTGTAATTTAGTGGCGCCGCATTAAAAATGTGCCTTTAAAATACAGCCAGCAGCTGTGCAAACAGCAAAGACGTCAGTCACGGATCCAGACCAAGACAACGTTAGACTGTTAGGCCACTGCTAAACCACAAACTGTCGTCTTTAAACTATGGGTTTTGTGGAGATTAAACAAACAGTTATGACATTTTAAATAATTATTGTTAGAGATGCTGATAGGTTGTTTGACAGGCTAACTGTTTCCACCAGATTTCAGTCTTTACGCTAAGCTAAGCTAACCAGCTGCAGGGCTAATCGGGTGATCTTTGGTCCCTGATGCAAGACTAGCTTTTTTTTTTTTTATTATTACTTTTTGTTTTGTTTTGAATGAGATGAATACCATTAAATGCTGATTCAGGTCAGACTGGATTGCTCAGTCATTAAAAAAATTGAAATGATGAAACCTCTTTAAATTTTCTAAAAATCTGTGACTGATTAAAAATATTTTGAATTCATCAGGTGATTAATCATAAAGGTCACTGGGTGAGTTGTGATTTTCCTGAGTACACGTTTGAAACATGGGAATATTGAAAAGCTTTGGGTTGTGCTGTGCATTATGTTCTTTCACAGCTTCAGTCCACATGCATGTGCAGACACACAGGGTGTGCAGATCATGCTAAAGATATCATATGTTCTGTAACTGCTTATGTGCACACACACACTCTTTGGTGTGCGTGTGTGTAAGAGAAGTCCAGGTAGGAAGAGATTAGGCCGAGGCAGTGTTTGGGATGCAGGGTGGATTTATTTATGGCCTCTTCTGCATGCACCACTGGCAATCCTCTAAACACCAGCAAATCTTTTTACAGGAAGTACAAGCTGCAGCCCGCCACACTGCCCTGTCCACCACAGCAACAATAACCTATTAAGAAGCCTTTGACAGATCCCCTATCAGATCTGACACGTGTGTTGAGGGACTAGTTCGTATCAATTCACGTCCACTAAATAATTTTGAAGCTGTTTGTTTTGATGCAAATCTTGGATTTTCAAGCAGGAAGTGTTTCAGTGTTTGTGTGTGCTGCTGGGGGATTTAATTTAAGGGACATTTTGGTGTTTAGCTTGGCTGCTGCTAAATCTTTCCATCTCCTCTGCTACAAATGACCAGAGCTTCATTGTGTAACCGGATTAAGGGATGGAGACATGTTGACACTGACAGAATGCCCCTGTCTTTGTGCTAAGTTATGCTTCTGATGGAGTGAAACAAATTTATCATAGTTTTTCTTTATGGTTCTTTCTGAGTTTTGATTTCAAACAAAGCAAATGTTATGTTTTTAATCATGGATTATTTGAAGGTTCAAATAATTAAATTCTAGTGAAAGATTGTATTTTATATGTTAAAATCTCCCCTCCTGTGTCTCTCAGCAGCTCCAGTGCGACACATGGCCGTTGGGGTTCCTGGCGGCTCCACTAACATGACATACTTTCTCCTGTGTGGAGGAGGCCTCACTGCTGCCGTCGTCTACGTAAGCATCAAAAACTTCATTCCACTTTCACATTTGTAGCTGTGACCTGTGAGTGTAAGATATTTAACACTTGTGTCCTTCTGCTGTGGTTTCCCAAAGTGATATTCCACCCAAATATGACCCAGATATAAATATCAGGGCTGAGTGTTTACTTGTGCATGAAGTATTTTCCTGCAGAATATTTCATCACTTGCTCCTCTTCTTCTTCCAGGCAAGTAAATTAAAGCATTTACTGCCATTATTAAAATTAGATTAATTGAGAATGTTGATACATCATGCACCTAAAAATGGAAAATGAAAATTGTATTTTATTTATTTATTTAACAGTTATTAAAGTTATTTAACAGTTATTAGAGGATGGAAAACATCCGATCTCAAGCATTCATAAGAACGTCACCAGGCAAGACAGCTTCCTCTTTATTAACAGAGGTCTTCAAGTGCAACATCAAAAGTAAATTCATATGCAGATAAGGACAATTTGTGAGAGGCCCTCAGCTTTGTGTTAGCATGAAAGACAAACTGTGACAAATGAAAAAAAAAAAAAACACACACTTTACACAGGTCTATTTTGGATTTTACAAAAAAAAAAAAATACACAAAAAACAGTGCGTCTCTGTTGACTTTATTGCTACTACTTTCTTCATCTATATTTCTAACGCTCATTTGTCTGTAGGTTTACATTTGTAATTCAGGGCGAGAATCGACCGCAATAATTTAAAATTTGTGAATAAAAACACAAGTACAAGTCCCACTTCTGACAGACGAGTTTACCTGCCTGATTCCAAACTACAACCACACATTTCTGGTGCGGATTAAACCAGTTGCAGCCTCAGGACAGACTGCACAGTGTGGAGCAGATATCACCACAGCTCAGACACTGAAAGGCACATAGAAAGTTCTTTGTGCTTTCAGACTAACTCTGCCACATGCAGCCATTGTCTGGACGGACTCATTCCCTGTTTATTGTCAAGCTCTTGGCAAATCACAAGTGTATAAGCTGTGCTGGTTCATGATAGCAAAAAATATCTGTGTTACATGGCGTTTTGTAACACACTCACCACTTTACACTGTTATCATTTGGTGTGTGATGGAATGTAATAAGAGTGTGTCTGCCCCCCTCCTCTCAGGCTTACAAGACAGTCAATGGTGACAGCGAGCGCTATGAGGACAGAATGGCCAACATGGCGTCCCCAGCAAAAGGTCAGTTGTGTGCACACACACACACACACACACACACACGTACTTGATATAATGCGACCCTACCACTAACCCTAATCTAAACCTGATTCTAACCTGAACCCTGAAACCAAGTCCTAACCCTTAAACAGCCCTTTGGAGGTGTGTCAGAAAGTGAGGACCAGCAAAAATGTCCCAACTTTCCCAAAATATCATCACTCCATAAGGTCTGTATTCAAACTGGGCCTTATGAGTACAAGTACACACATTCAGACACACTCAAGCCCCTAAAAATAACTTTTTTGCAATCCATGCTGCCTGCATGAGCTTTCAGTCCAAGAAACCTCAAACTGTGTGGATGTGTTTCTGAATGATGCCATAGAAAGCCCAAAAATGAATAAAAACACAAAATGCCTAATTAGAATTTCAGACTGTTGAGGCACCAGACAAGGACGTCCAATGACCTCACTCCCTTCACATGCTGCTTAAACCAAATTTCACGGCTCTAATCAATCAGTGCAAGCAGGACATGCACATGGTGTTTACTTCCTCTATCGTAAATGATGATCAACCTGATTAAAATGAATGTTCTTCCTAGATTTCTCCATCAGCAAGCTAACATGCTAATGTTGTACTAAAAGTCAGCATAAACATAAACATTTTATTTATTTATTTATTTACTTTTAGATAAAGCTAGCTGACTTCTGTTTGTTGAGAAATTTCATGAAAGATTTATAGTACTATACAGAAAAAAATGGGACTCAGTTTTTTTTTCCCAGATCACATAATAACACAATTCTTTTTCTTAATATAATATTTTTGAATCTGATAACCTCAGAGTTCAGATAGCCAGGTTTTAATCAGCTATATTTGGCTTCAGGTATAATGTGACATGTGATCCGCAGCCATGTTTTTTTGCTTAATATAGTATGAACCTCTACGGCTGTTTCATCTGAGAAAGACAAAATAGAAAAAGAGAAAGCAGAAGATGTTGCTCTTTCTCTGAGCTGGTTCTGGCTTCACCACCCCAATATCAAACATGGTAGAATGATCACTCTCAATAGCTTTATCTTGCCTGTCTGTTTAGATTTCTGTCTGCAAATTATTTGTCTATTCAGCCAGTTTGAGCCTGGAGAGATCATGGCTCTGCGCCCAGAGCAGCTAACTAGCCTGTAAAAGGGATAGGGAGCCACAGTCACTAGTTCAGTTGTGGACATGTAGCCTGGAAGTGTTGTTTTTGCTCACAAATAGAGTTTAAAGCTCTTCTTCCTATGGCGATGGAGATTGTACTGACTTGGTCTTTAAACTTGCCAGTGATCATATTATGTAATCAAGCAAAAATGTCCAGGAAACAAAGTCACAGAGACATCTTGATGTGCACGGTGATGGTGATTAAAGCGATTGTGATCATGATCATACTTCCTGACACATTCATCTGAGTACGGATCTCTGTGTGAGTGTCATTACGGTGCAATTTAGTGTTCCTGAGCTGCACAGTGAGGTGGGTCGTTGGATTTGTTTGGCTGCTTGTCAAAACGGTCACTGTGATGTTCTGATGTGGGAACTGACAACTAACCTACCATTTCCACACGAGATTAAATAAAGCAATCATAATGTTTCTAAATGGATGCTAAGTGTAATAAAGACAGCATTAAAAGCTGGAGCACACACACAAGACGGAGGTCACAACTGTTGCTATCAGGGTGAAATGTTCGTCACATCTTTAGAGATGTGCTGCCCTGTAGTGTCTTATTTTAGCCTGGTATTACGTCACATATCTGTGTTTCATCAAATATATATGAGGAACTACAGACTGATATTATCAGAATCTTTTCCATTTCTGCTTAAGCAAGTAAAGTTTTCTTTTTCCTTTTCAATACGGACTTTGTCTGAGTATTTTTTATTTATTTACTTATTTTTTCTTAATATGATTATAATCACCATAAGGATGAGATAAAACTCAGTTGATCCTGCTGTGGAAACTGGAAAAATTCCTCTCATCGAACACATGGACTTAGTCAATGCATAAGTGTTCAACGGATGTTTTGTACCATCGTTTCAAAAGCACGACTCTGGTGGGACTCGAACCCACAACCTTTGAATCACTCCTCTTGTGCTTGACTAGAAGTCCAATGCGCTATCCATTGCGCCACAGAGCCATGTGTTCAACAGCTGTGCAAGAGGAAGACACTCAGAGGGACTGACGAGCTCATTTAACTGTCAACAGTGTTTTACTATTTCACTTTAATAATCTTATAATTTTTAAAATAATTGCTCTAAATCAGTTGCTTGAACTAGTTGGAAGATCATGTAAGAGCAAGTGAAAATGTTAGATATTAGTTCTATAGGTTGCCACACGGTGTGTGTTATGTGTGTTTTCTTCTCTATGAGAAAACATAACTAATGCAGAGTGTCACTTTTTTGATTCCACGGTTTTCTTCTGATCATGACTTTATGTCTTTCTATTTTCTGCCCATTCAAACTGACACTTATCAACATTTTCAGTCGCTCCTTCAAACTCCTATCCACACTTTTCAAAGCATCATACTTGTTTGATTTTCGAAGAAGATATTCAGTCATGATACATTTTAATATTGAATAAATAAATGTATTTTTTATAATCATTGATTATAGATTGATCGATGTGATGATGAGATATTATGATGAAAACCTGTGGAGCTAAACTGTGGCTCTGATTTCATCTCAGATTTGATGCCTCAGTCATTTAAACCTTAGCACCAAAGTGCTCCTTTTTGTGCACAGCGTAGTAACTCTGCAGTCATTTCATAGAGTGCTGTGTGACTGCACTTTTTTTATTATTAATGCAAATAAATAGTGAGTACAATTTTCCATCAGTTTTTTCTTTTGAAGATCTTGTCTATCTGTATAAACCAAAACTATTTTTTTTAGCTATTGAGATCAACCAGCCAGTCACCAACAGCTTTACCGAGGTGAGCAGTTATATTTTTGTCCCTCTGATGACATGTCAGGATTAAGGATTATCCTCCTCCTTACTCATATGATGTTGACAGTTTTAACAGCAGCTGCTTTACCTTTTAGACCTTTAAGACCTAAGCTCTTGACCTTTGACAGTACGTGATCTTTTGATGGGAGTTTGAGTTCAAATAGTTCACGTGTGCCCTTTTTCCTAAAGGTTTAAAAACATTTTTATCGCCCAGGTGGACTACAGGAGGCAGCTGGGAGCCTTCGTTTCAGATCTGGCCCTTTTCCTTGGATTTCCAGAACCATGAAGTTCCCTGGTTTATCTGAGGTCGTCAGAAGTAGTGGAGGGGATTGAAAGAACAGTTTGAACTCTTAGTCACATAGAGCTCATTACGTCCGCTCCTTTCTGTGGAAAGTTAATTTAGGCCCAAATACTGTTCTCCCCAGTGCCATTGAACTTTGTATGCATAAGGAATATTTACCCTCACATCTATAAGTGTAGCTGCAAATATGGTCAGACAGTTTTTTGTCGGTTATCCACAGGAATAATTGAAATACACCTCCAGATAGCCAAAACAGACATAGAAATCAAAGCTGTTTTTTTTTTTCATTTTTCACATAACACGTAATGGATAGGTCGGTCAAAGAAGGTTGCATTCAATCATAAATGTTCATGGCTCATTTATTCGCAGCTTCTTCAGCTGAGGCAGCACCAGAGGCAGCAGTTGTAGCAGCTGAACCCGCTCCAGTGGAGGATGAAGTGCAGACCACCGAGGTTGTTGCTGTTGAGTCTGCCCCCGCTTCTGTAGAGGCTGTGGCAGAGACCTCTGCCGAACCTGTTGTCGAGGCCGTGTCCGAAGAAGCCTCTGAGGTGGTCGTCACCGAGGCCTCGGCCGAGCCAACGGTCACAGAAGAAGCTGCTCCAGTTGCAGTGGTGGAGGCAGTTCTTGAAGCTGCTCCTGTCGCTGTGGAAGTCGCTGCCACAGTGGAGACGCCAGCGGAGGCCCCCGCAGCAGAGAGCGCTGGTACGGCTGCAGTAGATGAAATCCCTCCCACCCCCCCCGCTGAGGCAGAGACTGTGCCTGCAGCCCCTGAAGCTGAGGCTGCCCCTGCTGCAGAGGTGGCTGCATAAGGCTCCAAATAGTTCGGCCAGAAAAAAAGGGCAAGGCTAGTTAGTTTGTGCTGTGTCCCACCTCTCCGGGCCCGGGAAAAAAAGGACTCATGAACCCTTATTTTTCTAAAGGTAGTATTTAGTTTTCCCTTCCAGTTGGTGGGTGAACACCAGTCACGGGTTCATGAGTCCAGTTTTCAGGTGCCTTTCTTCCCTTTAACTCAACCTTCAGAGCCAAGCCATAACATTTGGCATTAGGTTGTCTGATTAGGCTTCAGTTTGGAAAATTCAGTTTCTACAGGAATTCTGTTCAGCAGAGCAGAGCTAATCCAAATGATGGTTTGGCTGTGGTACAGTTAATAGAGGAGCATTGAAGTAGGTGATATAAGGGATTGAACAGATTTAATAACTAATGTTCTCTCTAAAATCATTTTTGAAGTGCCCTTAAAAACAGGACACGGTCCTGCATCTTGTTCCTTTACTTATCAGAAAATGTCAACATGGTGAATGAAAACTGATCGGTCTTGTTTCTTTTATATCCTTTGCACTTGGTCTTCCTCAGCTCAGCAAAGGTTTATTTCCATGTCCTATGTCCCATGAATCTTTGCTTCGGTTAGGATTACTATGCAAACAGTAGGGAAATGTAACATGAAGTCGGTCTGCTTCATTAAGATTTAATTCTGTCTCACTGGGAAGTCTGACCAAAAACCAGTCTCCAGGCTGCAGCTCTTGTCTGGTGTTCTCCTTTAACATCTTTTTTTCTCAGAGTGAGACTGAGTTAAAATGGGATTTCCTTCATTTTTTGTGCTTTCCTTCAGAATTTTACTTTGTCATTTTGTCCCATGCATTCAGATACTTTTGACTTTCATTATTACCATTATTAGTTATCTGTCTACATCTACACCAGCCTGCCCCCACCAATAAAACTCACCCATGTGTCTACATCATGACAATATCTTCTCCAGCCTTTTCTCAGAAAGCCATTTTTCTTTAGTTTTTCCTCTTTTTTTTTTTAAGCGTTTAAAAACACTTCCGCTCCATCTTGTTTCTTTAATTGTGAAACTAATCTTTCAGGGAACACTACAGAAAAGAAAATTGATTCACCTCTTTGTCTGAGCATTGAAAGTTGTCATAATGATTAATCGGATTAAGTTTTCAAAGAATAATACATAACAGGATGGCAAGGAAGTTTGAAGTGTTTCAATAAAGACGGTTACTCTTTCTTTGGTTCGATGCTGCATTTTTATTCTTGTGTGGTGAATGTATTCGTAATTGAAGTTATGATTTGTGAGGTTTGGTCTTATCTAATGTGTCCAGGCCTAATTTGTGGCCGACATACATTCAGTGCTCTTAGATGCTTTTGCTTGTTGCTTTGAACAGAGCATGTGAATAATGTGACACAGTAAATACTGTAATAATTATACTGTAGACATAGAAACACCCTTCTCTATAGAAATGTTTCCTTTCCTGAAGGATCCCTGTGCCATGTTCATGCTCCTGTGCACAATTATGCTCATAATTTCTGATTGAGTCTCATTGAGCAGAGTTTACACGAGGTAAAATATCTAGGCTAAAGACACAAATCTACCAGCCCTCACTTAAGTGTCAGTCATATATTAATCTGTGTAAATATATTAATGTTGTACAACAGGCAGAGACAGGAAGAAAAGAGCTGCAGGCAGCACTCAGAAAAGACCTGTCAGATGGATGTGTCAGGTTCTGCTCAACAAGGAAACTCAGCTTCATTTTTAAAACCTCCTCGTGCTTACAAATGTGTGCAGCTTGAACATGTGTTTTTTCTTTATCTGGAACATTCATCTCAGATTTCAGCATTAAATCACACATGCAAATGTCTCTTTGTTGACATTGTGACCGGTGCAGTTTAAAGCTGCCTCACAGACAGGTTAAGACTAATCCAAGATTACAGTGCTCATTTTTAGGGTGTCCTGGTGATTTGCCAGGGTGGGGTGGCAGACAGGAAACATCATGGGACGCTGTGGGTGGCAAAGGACACCTTTAACTCCCATTACATTGTTTACTACCTAGTGAGCAAAATCTGCAAATCCTCTGTGGAGATCACCATTTTAAAAAAAAAGGGCCATCCAGGGTTATTCCATGTGTAAAGAGTGCTCACCAGATACACCATATCTAAGACAACTTTTGTTTCAAGACACTTTTTTTTAAAGTAGAAGGAGCATGAACTGTGCAGGTATTCTCCTGTAGAGCGTTTCCTGAACCTGTGGTGAGTGTAGACCGTCCTCTGATAGACATCATGTCAAGGTAAGTGGACTTTATACAAATCTGTACAGTGTATCACACAGAAAGTAATGTACTGTTCTTCTCTTTACCTCAAGCTCATTTAGAAATTAGAATTAGATTCATAGTGGAGCACAGCAAAGTCTCCATCATACACAAGTTGCAATTTTATTGCATACTGACCATTTGAATGTTGTTTCTGTATAAGATATCTTTCTCAGCCATTACTTTCTGTCCTCCCTCCCTACTTCAGAGTCTATCCCAGATCTGCTCACAGCTGTGAAGATCTTAGCTGGCTCTACAGTTGAGATCGCAGCAGCTTCTGTCGGTGAGACCAGTCTGGTGAAAGCTGCCCGACAAATAGAGGAAGACGGAAAAGGTTCGGACTCTACACTGGAGATCGTAGAACCAGAAGTCCTAGAAGCGACCCCAGAGGTGGTAGCTAAGGAAGCAGCTGAAGAGGCAGCTGTAGCAGTGAGCGAGGAGGAGCTGAAATCTGCAGAGGCTGGTGCTGCTGAGGAAGCGGCTGATGCAGAAGCTGCAGAGGCTCCATCTGCTGAGGAGGTAATTACAGAGGAGACATCTGCTCCTGCTGCAGCAGAAGAAGAGGAAGCAGCTGCATCTCCTCCTGAGGAAGCTGCAGCTTCAGCCCCCACAGTGGAGGAGGTGGGAGAAGTTGAAGATGAGGATCAGGCTCCGGTCCCTGAAGCTGCTCCTGAGGAAGCTGTCTCTTCTACAGAGGCCTCACCTGAAGAAGTAGCTGAGGATGCCACACCTGCTGAGGAGGCCACCATCACTGCTGAAGCTGCCGTGAATGACACATCACCAGATGAGATGGCACCTGCTGCTGAGACATCAGTGGTGGAGGGAGCGGATGAAGCTCCAGCAGAGGAGGCAGCTGAAATTGTGTCAGCACACAGTGAAGCCGCAGCAGCTGTGGACACGACCCAGCTGGCAGCAGCCTCCACTGGAGAAGGTCTGGAAGTTGTTTCAGCCGCCGAACCAGAACCTACATCAGTGGCTCCAGCACATGAGGCAAAGCAATGCCACTCCTGCCACTCCGCTCCTTCAGCTGGAGAGGAGCTGGTGCCAACTGCTGCTTTGGACGAGGAGCTGGTCAGTGAGGGAGCAGTGGATATAACACAAGAGGCCAAAGAGGCGGTGTTACTGGTGGAGGGACAAAGTAAGAACATATAAGTTGCAGTTTTTGAACACCCCATGCCTATTTTAGCATTACCTTTAATTCTACATAATATATATTACATGTCTTTTGTTAAAGCGAAAGCAGGGAAATCAGTATAGTACTTTACTAATTTTTTGTGACTTTATATATAAGTGGAAATAACTTGTAGCCAAACAGAAATGGCCACATTAGTTTGAAATGTTAACCGACATTCATCAGCCCACGTTTTTGCATTTGTCCAGTTTTGATGTTTCTTTGCTCAAACAAGCCTGCGAGACTGAAATGTGGGTCATTCAAATCTAACCACAGTACAGTAATGCCAAACAAGGAATACTTAATTATGAAATTAAAAATAATGCAGATGTAATTCCATATTATGGTCTCGATCTGCATTCCACATTTATATAATGTACCTTTAACCCTGTTTATGCTTGTGTACAAACAGAAAATGAATGACAATATAGATAAACACAGCTGTAATAATAGGTAGGTAAAGGTATAATTGTTGACAGCTACTATAGATTAATACACACTTAAAATGTCCTTTTATAGCAGTGTGTAATGACATGATCATTACACGCTTGTAAAGGGAAGCTTAAAGTAAATTTTCATTATTTTGCCAGGAAGATAGAAGAGTTTGACATTACAAATCCTTTGGTATTTCAGGCACTAGATGGCAGCACAGTAAACAGCAGACACACTGATTTATTGATCACAGATGTAACAAATAACAATAATTACTTAACTGAAGTAATGACAGACATGGATTAATGTATTTTAAAAAAGGATCTTTCAGTTGGAGCTCTGTCACATCCTAAAGATTTTAATCAGACTTTTATGAAAGGGAGGTGCAAAGAACAGATCACCTCATTAAACTTAACCAGCTTGTGGCAAATAAAATAAAAATATTGAGTACACAATGTGGCTAAACTGATAACCACTTTACTGCTGTTCACTTTATCCCTTAGAGAAAAAAAAAGAAAACAGAATCTACACTGTATTTGGCTCTGACCGGATGTATTTCTGTCTATATCCACAGAGCCAAAGGTGTCTGTCTGGACTGTAAAAAGCTGCTCAGTGATGTAATAGTACAGTTAAGAAGGTAATCAGTTAAAAGCAGCACAACTACACACACAGCTGTCTGTGTAGAGCTAGAGACAGTAGAATGGACATCTTCAAGATCAATATTATTCTCAGACAGCTACATTTAAATGAGTTGGTGAGGCCACTGTGACTCATATACACTCTTACACATTTCTTACAGCTCCCCTTAAATCTATCTGCCCCTGACTGAGCAACGTCTGACAGAAAGTGATTAATAATATTTATACGGCTGCACACATATGTAACAAATGTCCATTCTACTCATTCAAACTGTAGGACAAGATAAACATCATACAGTCATGTACATTAAACTAATGAAGTTATACTATACAAAAGTGGTGTTGTGCTTTGTGTGTTGCAGCCACAGAGGCGATGGTGGTGGTGACAGCCCAGTCGTGACCTGACAGACAGTGTGCCTTCCACCACACTCGCCTATCTGTCAATCAAGCCACGATGACACATGAAAACAACACGAACAAGAACTAGTCACAGGTTTAACTAACTAATGTGTCCTTTCTGAAACGTTATCACACAGTTTCTTGTATGTTCTCTTTCTGTTTCTGTTCAATCTGTTTTAGTGTTTGTGAAATGAGTCCCATTATGTCTCACGTCCTCTAGGTGCCACTGTTGCAAAGGTTTTCATGACCGGTTGAATGGAACATAAGTTTCTGCAAAGGTCTTATCAAATACAGTGGAAGCGGTTTGTTGTTATTGTAATGATGTGTTAGCCGACCAATATCTACTAATTCTACCGTGATTTTTAAGTGGCAGTGCACTGAAATGATCACATACAGATATGCATTTTTCTCACTTTTGTCATAGTACAAATGAAGGTGCAGGTATTTAAGCACTGTCAGACCATAAAACTCCCACTATACTTCAAAGTTTTATTAAGTGATGCATTCCTCACAGAAATACCAGTGAAAAATATTGCACCAATGCTGATATTTGCTTTTTGAGGCTGAGATCAGCTGATATCATTAGTATGGCCATATTTTGGTGCATATCTAATTTCTTTTTGTGTGTGTGTGTTATTTTTGTCTCTATTTCACCTTCTGCTACAAATGATTGATAAATAGATTATAAGTTGGTTCAAACTACAGTAACATGTCTCCAGTTCTCTCAGAGTTGCAGATGGATGCTTTGTTTTGATTATATTTGTAGGTACACTGCATAATTGTGCAATTTCCCCATTGTGGGACTATTAAAGGTTTATCTTATCTTAAACTATCATACATTAACTATATATTATATCAATATATTAAGAAGTTAACATAGCCTACCAGTGTTTTTAGTTTCATTCAGTTGTGTCCCTGTTGTCATGAAAATATGTTCACAGACACTTTAAATAAAGTCAATGAATGTATAGACACTAACTCAGTTTTTCTGTGCTTGAAAACATTCTCATGATAACCTGTCCTACTAATCAACAGCTGTGCCTTATTGAATGCTAGTTTACTGACCACTTGGTGGAGACAGATAATAATTATTGGATCATTTATCCAGACATTTCGCTTGTTAGGAGCTTTTCTGAATAACTTCTGACCATTTTCATTGTTTTTATTTATTCGCTGATTAGATTGTGTAAAAGTGTAGGTTTTGTTGTTGTGTTTATTGGTATCTGGTTGTTTATTGTAGTTTAAACTGAAAACATTGGAGAAGAGCAGCCACACGGCGGCTTCTTCAGTCGTTTACTGTCCCACATGAAACACCAGGTAGACCGAGGTCCTGACTCTCCTCTGTCCGCAGCCTGCGCGGCTCCTCATCATGAACACACACAGCTAACGTCGGGTTAGCTAGCGTTACCATTAGCAGCGGGAGTCGTCCGCCCGCAGAGCCGGAGAGCCGTCCGGAGAGGAGGAGAGAGGTTACTGGATGTCACACACACAGACAAACACACATATACACAGAGCAAACTCCCATTAGCCTGTCCGCTAACGTCAGGCTGCTCCGTGTAAACTAAGTTGGTTACCAGTGAGAAGCAAGGAGAAGGATTTCACGGTAAGTGAGCTGACCTGATTAGCCATCATTAGCCACATGGTTTGTTGTGTTTCTTTTCTGACAGCTTGTCTTTTTTTTTTTTTGGTCACAATGCTAACTCAGCAAGCTAACGTTAGCTAAGTTAATGTCAATATTCAGTTTCCCTTTCTGTTCAGCTGTCGCTGGTGTGCGCCGTGCTCTCAGAAATAAATATTCTTGGATTGTGTTTTCCAGCACAACATTTTGCAGTCAGCTAGTTGTACTGTTGTTAAATAACTGCGTGCAAATTTAATAAAAAAAAAAGAGAAAGCTAATGATTCATTGATAAGGTTAGCTGCACTGAAGAGCAAAGGTACCATCGCAGCAGTGAATTCCCCTGTGACAGGCTGTACATGCCTGACATACTCTTTCTGTTCTTTCATAGCTCTGCAGTTGTAAGCAGTGCAAACAGGCGGGCAGCCAGCTGTGTGGCTGTCAGCTGGGGGTTGTAGTCGAAACCAACTTTGATCTTGGACCTGTGTTTAATGTGTCACAGTTATTACCACAAGATCAGTAAGATCAGTAACCACGATCAGTGTCAGCAGCCTGAAATGCTTTGGATGGGTAGCAACTGAGTGCCTGGTATTGTTAGCCTGCAATATGATGTAGTAACAGGTGGTGATAAGTAGGCCATTGATGCTGGTGCCATACTGTCAGCTTGGTAGGACTTGGTTAGTAGTTTCTTCTGTTTTCTCACTGCTTGTTGAAAATTTTGAATTAGTTAACAGCTGGTGTAAAGATTTACTTCCCTCCCTGTGCTACTTTTTGGCATTTGTGTGATTTGGTTTATTGGCAAGTGAATAAACTATGGTATTTTTCTATGATGATGTTTTAAATGTTAATTATTTAGTATAAAAAATGTCAAGTAGCACAGAAAGAATGACAAATGTCCATCAAAATGAAGCTCATAGTGTCTCAAATTTTATTACTTAGCCAACTGGAAAGTGAAACATCAT
Organism: Toxotes jaculatrix; assembly: GCF_017976425.1. Classification (NCBI taxonomy): domain Eukaryota; kingdom Metazoa; phylum Chordata; class Actinopteri; family Toxotidae; genus Toxotes; species Toxotes jaculatrix. The sequence continues at coordinate 24,137,385 of NC_054397.1, read as the reverse complement.
TCAGTGGGATTTGGGGCATTTTAACTGATAAATTACTGAAATAATTAATCATGTTTTAAAATCAGAAATAAGTAATGGTCAGGTATTCATTTAAAACTCAAAAGACTTTCAGGTTGTGATAGATGAAGAACATTGAATATTTCCTCTTGTAATTATCTATATAATGTCCACCTACAGATGGATACCATCTTTGAAAACACTATAAAAAATCACCATCTAATATCCTAGTTTAGCACAATATTCTTTGTTATGTTACAGCTCTGCAGGCTGCTTTGGTTGCTTCTGGAATTTAAAGTTTTGAGTAGTAGAGTGTGTTTTTTTTTTTTTTTTACAGAGGTCAGAGACTTGGATCTGGTGTCTCCAGTATGAGCTGCAGTGTAGTGTGTCTGCTTTGTACTGGTAAATGATTGACCAGACTACCTTTTGCTCAGCCGGCATATCCTGCAGTTGAACTGTGGTCTAAATCGTGAGAGGCCTGTTGAAAAAAGGCCAGACACAGACGCTGAGTGCATGATTGGTTACAGGAGAGGAGGGTGAGTGCTCATAGATGTAAACCACCAAGGTTTGACTTGGATGTTACAAATGGAAACTTGTGTATGTTGAAGAGGGCAGTGGTGCCCATCACATCTTAAAGCTGAAACAATTAGTCAGTCAATAGAGAATTAATCTGCCATTTTTGTGATCAATTAATTGTTGTTTTGCTTTTTTAAAAGCAGAATTCACTGGTTCCAGCTTCTGAGATGTAAATTTGTTCTGGTTTTTCTTTGTGTGCTTTGATATTACACAGAATGGTAGATTAATCACTGATTACAATAATTATTTACAGTCCTGTAATACATTTTATGTGTTTTTACCCTCAAATGCACCTACTTTAAGTAATGTTAGACTGGAATAAAGTGTTTTAACAATGATCACTGGTCACACTATACCAAGCCATATCATGCCATGTGTACAGTGTTCATGCTTCATCTTTGCATGAAGCCATTTGATGGAGGCTGGAAAACATTGTTCATGTTATTTAAAGTGTCAGGGGCAAAGAATAATTTACAGTAACATAATATAGAAGGCCCATTTTACCAAACTTTAGTTTTAGATCGCTGATGCATTTTTTTTTTGTATGTCTGATCATACAGTTTGCTGCCATTGTGGGCTGTTTCCATGATGGGTTCACCCACTCCTCTTTAACATATCACCACTGAGATACTAGACAACACTATACTTAATATTGTAGAAGAAACATTTCAGACATTTCTGGCTTATTTAGACTTATTTTGAAGCCAGACCATTTTTTAACTAATATTTTAAACCCTTCAAAACACTGAAAGTGAGTCACAAGAAACTAACATCAGGATTACTGTTATATTTATTGAGTCACAAGAGAAATAACACAGCTTGAGGACAATGTAATAGTAACTGAGTTACAGTGAAATGTGTGTGTATGGGTTGGGTGGATATCAAGTAAATCCTGCCATGCATTTGCTCATTGTATCATCAGTGTGTGTGTGAGTTGGAGGAGGGCAGGGCACAAGGCAGGGCGTTGTATCTTTACCAGCAGCCCCAGTTTCTTGGAATAAAAGCTCTGTTGTTGAAAGATCATGTGACTGTGACTGTGTGCGTGTGTGTGTGTGTTCCACATTTGTCATGTGATCTGAGCTCAGGGCAGGGTCTGAGAAGTGCTGAGTCGCTCTGAGAGGTTCCTTCAGCCCAGGGAACAGGCAGACAGCGAACATGCAGACAGGGAGAGGAGCTGGACAGCTGGCTGGATGGATGGATAGATGGATGTCAGACAGAGAAGAGGCGTGGGAGAGAGTCAGTCAGACAGACAGAGAGAGACAGAAAGCCCTGTCGCTTTCTCTTACCATGGCAAGACAGCATCTCTCGTTCTTTCATTCTCCTCCTTGTCTCTTTGTGGATTTTTAAACAGCAGACAAGATGTCAGCCTGCACTATGAGTCACGTCGACTTTTCTTTGACAAGGCAAGTTTGTACCTTTTTCCTTTTAGTTTTGATGTGTTTGTTGGGTGGTCGTCGTGGGAAAGTTGGCCTGCCAGGATGACTGTGCTGTATCTTGTGAAGTCTTGAGCCCGATACTGACTCACCATGAAAGAGAGCGTTTGTTATTAAAATCAAGCTGCTTGTCAATGTTAAAATTGAACTGAACAGGTTTTTAGCTAAGACGTGTAGCTGCATCTCTTATCCACAGCTACTTTCATAGCATCAGGAATACCTACAATGCCAAGAATACCAACATGACCAGTCACGTACTGTAAGGAGTGACAGGTCACATTGATGGATGCTTTTAAACTGCAATATTATTAATTCTTTTGCTTGTAGCATGATGAGTATCCGCTGCTAGTTTCCCAGCAGATTGTTGAAATGGTAATAAAACAAGCTCCTGACTCATTTATGTTTGAGCTGAGAAGCGACACGGCAGCCACGTGTTCGCAGGATCCAGCAGGTCTTGTAATACTTGTTTGGATCAACACAACCTGCAAGTCGTGTTTAAGACTCTCAGCTCTGAACACATCTCGTGAATGTGTTTGCTTTTTTGTGTGTGTGCATGCCATTAACCCATTTCAGAACTTTCCCCGTAGTATAAATGTTGTATACTCCATGTGACACTGCACTTTCTGTTATGCAGTTGTTGGAGGATCTGCTTAGGTCCACTTAGATCAGCGTTCTGAAAATAAAGTAGGTCAAAAGTGAGAAGTTTTATCCCAGGCTGATCCTGACTGATCTGTACTGTAATTTAAATTCCAGATCATTCTGTTGACCAACGGAAAACATACAGGACTCTGCACTTTGACACTCCCTTTCACTCAGTCTCTTTGCGTCAGGCTTTAGGAGTTAGATAGACTGGATGGATTACAGAAAGCCAGTGTGTCACAATCTCCAACTCATCCATGAACTTACATAATAACTTCTGTCAGTTTAACGGTAAAATAACGACACGTAGTGCAGCACAGATACACACCTTTCCTTTGTTCGCCTGTTGTTGTGCCAGAGAGCAAAAGGCATGAAACAACAGGTGAAGCTTGAAATATTGTACTCCTTAAAACTGTTAGAGCGGAAGATGAAAAGAAATAGAAACTGGAGAGAGTTGGTTTATTCCTCTGTGGTCTTCATAATTCAGAAAACAAACTTGGTAGCACGGTGTGTCAACCTGTCCTGTTCTGATTTTCTGTGTAGATGAGTGCATGCTGTGTGCGTTTAAATAATTGAACAGAGGGTTTCCATCTGAGCAGATAGCATGCTGGTCTCAGTAGCGGAGGGAACACTGGCACAGCATGGTTCATCCATTATATAGTAGTTAGAGTAACCGAGCATGTGCTCATACACACTCTGTGAAAGGACGTAGTATGGCCAGGCTGTTTCAGTAGGTTTGTACAAAAATTTAAAAAAAATGCCCTGGATCATCCAAGGATTTTATATTGTGTTCTTGGTATTTTTCAATATGCTGCTGCTTTTGCAATGAAAAATGTTGAGAACTTGGAGTGTCAGTGAGAACGAGTCATTCCTAATCCTTGTCTTTGAGCCTACAGAGGAATTTTAAGAATTTTTCTGTAGGATTATCTTTAAGCAGAAGGCGGCCACCCTGGGCTGTACGAGTGGGGAGATGTGCTGTGGCTGAGGAGAAGGAGAAGGGTGCAGTATGCTTCAGATGAAGTAGTTTGCTCAAGTGTTGTCTGAACACATCTAAAGGCAGAAGTTTGTATAGCTGTTCTGAACAGCCACACTTGAAGCCAGAGTGAAAAGTCACAGAGGGGTTAGAGATGTGAGGATTGGACTAACAGGAATAGTGATGCACACCTTTAGACGATCTCTCCTCATTAAAGATGTTGTATTTGCTTTTCCACGTGAAAAGTGGTGGCAGTAGTTGTGTGAAGACTTTAAAAAAAAAAAGAGAGAGCTTGCAGGGAGAAATTCAGGCCCTGTCACCTCCACACACTCGACCAGACGCTGCTTGAAGCGTTCTAAACCCCGTCCCCTTTAGGTAATAAATGTTCCCTGGCCTTGGAGGTAATGCTGGTTTAGGTTACTACTGTAGTAGGTTAATTATCTGTATATACTAATATGTGTATCTTAGTGAAAGTTTGAGCAGACAATCACACATTTGCTTTTGTGTTTCTGGTTCTGTAGAGGACGAGAAAAGACACCACCCCTCATATTCTTGACAAATGGAAAATTACAAACCCACATACAATGATGTTCTAAGGGATTTAGTGAATGGTTACTTCTAATGTTTACTGTCACCTTAAGTCATATTTTATTCTTCTTCATTCCATTTTGAAACGTGCATATTCACCACTGGAAAAAATGCATCAAATTCCAGTAGGTCAGTGGCCAAGAAAGCCCTGGTAACACTGAGCAAAGAGTGGGTGGAGCATCACTTTAAACGGTGTCATGCTGTGTGTGTGCGTGTGTGTGTGTGTGTGTGTGTGTGTGTGTGTGTGTGTGTGTGTGTGTGTGTGTGTGTGTGTGTGTGTATGTGTATCTGACTCTCTCTCCATGCTCCGGACTTTCCTTTGTCTTGTATCCTATTGTCGCCACACAGAGCAGCACTGAACAGGAACTGAAAGCCCCGTGGTTCTTAGCAACTGTTACCATGGCTTCAATCCACCCTGCCTCAATATTTCACTGGACACTGTGTGCGTGTTTTTGAGGGAATGACTTGGCTTCCTGTCAGGGCATTTCTTCCTGTAATAGCAGACAGGCACTTCCTGCACGCCAAAGCCAGAAGGGAAGAGATGAAGGAGATGCAAGAGATCTCAGGCCCTTGATGAGGCCTGGGATTACAGTCGGGACATATGGAGGAGGGTGTAGTTAGCTTTTCGTCGTATTACTTATATTTTGCAAAGAATTGTTCAGGTTGTTAAGTGTGAGAAATCAGGATTTGCCACTGCTTCAGTAACCCCTTCTTTCTTTGCAGTAAAGTATCTGGACTTCATGATACTTTGAAGGAACTCTGAAACTGTCAGGCATTCGCTGTTTTGATCACAGTGAACAGGGAATTAAATCTGATCATATGTTACTGCTGTGTTACAGAGTTTGTTGTTTTCAACAGAGTTTTATTTACCGAGTGCTTCTCATCTCTCCAGGGGCTGTTGTTCGCCACGCAGGTGGAGGCCACCAGACAGAGCAGCTGTGGCGAATCGTTGGCTGTGTGATCCCCCAGGAGCATGAGTCATGACCTCAGTGGTGCTGGTCGACACTGGCGGGACAGTGGTGGAGTATGTCGCAGCTGAAGAGGACCCCCAGCAGGTGGGTGGGACACAGACACAAGCAGAAATACACTGGCCTCTTATCTTATCTCTGAACCTCCTGTTTTTGACTGTCTCACTCTCTTCCATCCCCGACTCCCTTTCCACAGCAGGAGGGAGAGTGTGACGTGGATCTGGAGCTGGAAGGAGAGGTGGAAGGCGAGTGCGAAGCTGAGGAGGCTTATGAAGAGGTTCAAGACAGAGGGGAGGCCGAGGACTACCCAGCAGTCATAGTGGAGGAGGTACCTGGTGCCAGCCTGATCGAGGGGCAAGGTTACTCAGCCCAGGTTTTGGTGTGTGATGACGAGGCGTACCTGATGCAGGAAGTGGGCGATGAGCAGGAAGTGGAGACAGAAGGGGAGGCAGGTGAGGTATTAATACACGTGCATTTATCAGAAATTAGATTTAATGCATACCTCATAACCTCCTTTTTGCAGATGACTATCACACAGTCTCTGTTACAAGATCATTGCATTTACACCCTGCTGCACAGACTGCCCAGAATCTGATTTACCCTTTTACCTGACGACCTAAGAAATTTGGCTCATGTTTCTTTTCTATATCCTGTTTCCATTGTTGATGCACGGTTCCCATTTCCACTGGGCCCCTAAGGTTTCATAATGTCAGGAAAAAGAAACTTTACCTGCTGTTGTACATTAAGGGGCTGCGTGTTTTCTTTTTTATTAACCTGTCCGACATATTTTTGATATACTGTCTTTGTAGTGTGCCTGTGCCTTTTTCTTTCCACTGTTAACAGTTTTTTGCCGCCTCCTGCATTTCTTTAGTTCATCTCTGCTTTCTCTGTCTCCGCCCCCCTGTATTCAAAGCTTCTTGGGCTGATGCATTTTTAGGTGAATTTTTTCTTGTGTATTATAGAGTTTAGGGAATGTACTGAACATTTTGTGAGTTCACATGAATTTAAATCAAAGATCCACAGGTTTGGTTTATTAAGTCAAGCCTGGCAAGTATTGCTTTTGTTTGTTGTGGCTCAAATTGGGCATATTTGTGACATGATTCAGTGACACAATGCAGACCTCTGTGTCCGCACACTGCCACCTTGTGGATGTCACTACTTCATGAACAGCAAATGTATCCAGTGTTTTCTCAGAGATCATCCATTAATCCCTTTTTAATGGTTACTATTCTGTGATTCACTGGAGTGTTCATAAGTATGAAGCAGGCTGAAAGACAGAGGCAAAATAAATTTGAACCTGTGGACACTGTACTCGTTCACTCCGTCCCCAAATTACATCTCTAAGCCCCGTTTACACGGCATCTAAATGAGCAGGATCAAGAATTTATCATTTATCATACAAATGTTTTTCATCACTACAGAGCTTTGCACATCCTGTCTGCTTGGATGAATTTGGGGGGAAAAAAGGATTTACCTATAAAATGTATTTTTAAGCCTGGTGCTAAATGGACAGTGTGTTGTCTGCAGCTCAAGGATAAAGTGATTTTATTTGTTGGAGCAAGTAACTGAAGATGTATTGGTACGGGGTACCCACCACGGATTACCTGTCACAGTTGAGAAGTGTGTGTTCAAAGTGAACATAAACATAATTGTTGTCTTTTCTTAGAATTTATTACATTGTATTTCCCATAGAGACAAAAAGACAACAACATGACACTTAAACCTGAAGAATGGAAATAATAATGACAAACACTGAAATTGATAAATGTATTAATTTGTAGGAGAGCATTTGACTTACATTAAAAACCCATTAAAAGTAATTTAAATCAGTTAAAAGGCAACAAAACACATGCTGTGAGGAAGTAATCCTAGTCCATGGTGTAAACAGAGCAACAAGCACAAGTAATCAGTTGCAAAACATTTGTGTTGTTCATTGTTTTGGAAAGAGTTGGTTTAGATGCCACTGTCTTGTTTATAGCTCCTAACAGTCATTTCGTTGTGCAGACTGTAGCTTTGTTGTGTAATAATAAGATTTATTTGTCCAGTGCGTGTATAAAAAAACAAAAAAACAAAACAGTCATCATGGTACCGCTTTATTTGACGTACTCGCTACGCAGGAGAGGGGAGGGCGAAGGAAGGATTTCCTGTGTCGGCGGCGGAGGGATACATTTCAGCCGCCGTAACGTGTCTCGTTGAAATCGAGGAGATTTCCCATTAGCGGCGGAGTGATCTGAGCTAGTAGCTTCCCATACAATTCAGTGAGAAGTCAATGTGAATCTGCAGCAAGGGGAAAACATGGCGACTTCACAGCATGAGGGGCACGCAAACCAACTCGATCTGCTCATCAGAGCCGGTAACGTAACTTTATGTAGTCATAATCCCGGCAGCGGAGATAACGTTTACGCGCGGCTTGCGTTTTAAACGTCGCCCGCTGCGCCTCAGTCCGCAGAGGAGTGTGCTGAAGTAATGGAGGGCAATCAGGAAGTGATCACCTTGGTAGCAACCTGCATGGCGTTGCTACACGGTTTATCAGACCGGGTGTAAGAGGGGAAAAACTTTCGCAGAGGCTTCCAGGCTGCACGGTCAGATGGTTATCTGCACGAAGTGTGTTTTGCATGTAGGAGCAGACTTTTCTCACCGCGGCGGGCTGTAGAATAACGGTTAGCAGATCGGCTGTGCACAACCAGGAAGTGTAAAGATGTTGTCTTTCCTACGTCTTTGCCACGCTGTCTGAGTCGGAAGGACATGTGGGTTTATTTTTACTAGCATAAACCTGGTACACGCCGTCACATATCACCTTCCTTAGTGTTGTGATTTACGTGTATCTTAGTATTTGACCGCGTCTGGCTTTAGTTTGTTCCTTTTATTGAAATAAGCTGCAGTAATAGTCTTCTTTCTGAACAACAGTCCATTAGCCCGAAAAGATAATTTTGTAATTTAGTATTTTGTAATTTTCAGCTTTTGCGAGCTCAGAGTACACATTTTCTGTGTCAGAGGCTGTGATATGTTTTTTTGGATGGTTTCCGTTATCGTGTTGTGCTCTGTGTGACTGAAGCGTGGGACGGCCTGGCTCACTCGCTTTCTTCCCCTGTACTTGTTTCAAGTGCGGCTCCGGCCATCGACCATACCGGCCCGCAGATACACAGCTTATCTGATCTGATCCGTGTGTTAACCGTTTCTGTGAATGCACGGTGTGCTGTGAAAGCACTGCTTCGTTCCCACTTCAGTTTAATCGCAATATTCAAAGTATTTTTGTCTCATTTCGATGGCGGAAGCATTGTTTATGTGAGGAGGTGGGGCGGGCCTTTGATCGACTTGCCCGTTAGTCCAATAACATGCGGCGTACTTTAAAACATCAGCAGGCGTCCAATCGGATTTCACCGGGGGCGGGCTGTTAATCGGAGAATGAGCCAATAGAAGGTGAGGCGGGTGTTGAGTGACAAGAGGATTTGTGAGCTTCTTCGAAGAGAACTGGAGGGAAAGGATGAGAAGTGTAAACACGGAAGTCATCAGAGCCAGCACTACTTTTTGTCGGACTTGCTGCTATTCTTGGCGCCTATCCATAGTAGTAAAGGTTTATAATAGACATTTTCTTAACTTTTAAAATTGTTGCACTGCTTTGTCCCACTCACAGTTCTCATTTAGTCTTTGTATTTTTTTTTTTAATTCAATAATTGAGGATAAATCACAACCCCAACAATTTAGACGTACATGAAATGGCCATAGTTTCCATATATGCTTATGTAGGTCATGCCCAGCTGCAGCTTTCTGACCTCACACCTTTTGGTGGTCTTATTACAGCACAGCTGCCTGGTTTCAAGGGCAGCTCAGCCGGCTATAGGGTCTCTGCTGTGATGGCTACCAGCATGTCCTGTTGTTTGCGAGAGAGACTGAATGAGCAGGACAAGCTAAAGATAGCCCATTTCTCTGCCCTATGCAGTGCCCGTTGCCTCGGTCAGATAGCCAAACATGGACAGGGCAGGGTGGAACAGGAGCTCGTGTTTCCCACCACTGATTGACAACAACAGCAGGTGCCCTGAGTTTCTTCTCAGGGTCCCGGTGTCCCACGTACCATTTCTTTTACAACTGGCTGAATTCCATTTTGGAGTTAAACAGCATTGTGTCTTGCCATAAGTGACAGTAAACATGTACTACATTCAGAGTTCTAACTGTGCATGCATATGTTAAAGGGCAGCTGTAAGTGTAGTTTGTTTTTGTTTGTTTCTTTTCTCCCTCTCTAAATGTTTCCTCAAATCAGTGTCCAGTATTCTTAAACAATTTTAGCAAAGGTGTAGGATGAAAAAAAAGTTAAGATAGCTAGGTCAACAACTGCAAAGAGGCAGGAAAATAAAGACATTTCACTGTGAAGGCTGCACCTGTCATCAGGTCTTACTGTGTGTGGTTCATAGTGAATGTGTTGACTTCTGAAAATGAAAATAGTGATTGGGTTTTTCCACTAGGGGGCGCCATGTAGTTGCATGTTGTTTGCAGCATTTGCATCGTTGTTTTAATGATGTGAAAGTAGGCAAATAGTTGTTAAAACATTTATTCTTTTTTGTTTGGGATTTTATTGGAAAATTATTAAGATGACCATGTAAATACAGAATTTGTGCCTTTTAATACAACTAAATATGTGGCAGCAAGGTGGACTAGTCTGAAGGGTCTTTGAATAGACTGATTTTCCTTGTGGGAATTAATGAAGTTGTGTTCTGGTGAAACAAGCTCCACTGGGCCCAACCAGTAACTTTTATTTTCCCTGAACCATTTGCCAAATGATTATGTGTGTGTGTTACAGTGGAGGCTTCTGTCCATGGCACCAGTGTCCACTGCTCTGACAAGACCATTGAGGCTGCAGAGGCTCTGCTACATATGGATTCACCTTCCAGCCTGAGAGAGGACCGGAGCCCAGGTAACACACACAAGCTAATAAAACAGTAAAACACATATTTACACAATTTAGGAATAACTTACACTTGAAGTCCATGTTTGTAATGTTTCCTAAATAAGATGGTGTGGTACAGTATAGTTAAATAATGAAATGTGGTTGGACAGTGATATTTTTGCTGTGGTTTGAACAATTTTGTGTATTTCCTCTTAAATATTTCTTAAAGCTCCTAAATATAGTTCTGAGGAGGTTTCCCAACCCCTACAGAAAATCCCAGGAATTCTTTAGTCTGTTTTCTTTACTTTTATGAATGATCCCAAACCATAAGTATTAGTTAACCAAGCAGATCCTTGTTGGTACAGAGCACCTGGTTTTTCATCCCCACAGGAAGTTTTTACTTCTTTAAGAACTAACAAAGTGTCATAGTCGACCAAACTCTTATCAAAACTTTACAATACAGCCTCAAAGCAAATTCTACTTCTTCCCTCTTTCCCCTTTCCCCTTTCTCCCCCTTTCCCCTCTCTCTCCTCCATCTAGAAGCTTTTGTCCCGCCGTGCGTAGCTACGCCAGACTTCCTCCACGCTGCCATGCGTCCGGACATGATTACAGAGACAGAGGTGGAAATATCGACAGAGGACTGCTGCGAGGAGGAAGACGAGGAGATGGTCACTCTGCTGGAGGATCCAGAACCAGAACCTGACCATGAGCCTGTCAGGAAGAGGAGAGGTAGACAAAAACATCATGAAGTCTGTGGTTTGTGTTTTTTGCCAACACAAAATTAATCTGGAAAGCGAGTTCCCAGCTCTTCAAAGCTGCGGAAAAGCCTATAAAAATGTTTAAAACCTTCATTTCATGCCGTTGTAGACCCACTATCAGCACCATATTGTGAGAATGGGGGGTGTTAAGCTTTGGGAATAGGAAAAAACTATGTTTTGATTGTTTCAGACCAAGTTTGAAATGGGAAGCATCTGTGAGTTCTGTCATTAACCTCACAAGCCAGGCCACAGAGCTCAAACCAAAACCACAAGTTGCTGTTAATTACACTGAACCACACAATCCAAGAGCACCACCTAGTGGTGGACTTTTACTGTTGGGGTCTCAACTGAGCATCATAGGTCAGTGATATCAGGATCTACTAAACTGAAACGAATAATTAAGTCCTGTTTTTAAATGTTTCTTTTGTAGCTGGACGAAAACCAAAGACACATCAGTCCGCTATTTCCAACGGCTCCCCAGACCTCGGCATTAAGAAGAAACCCAGAGAGGGCAAAGGTATTTCATTGTAGTAATGTCCAGCTGTTGTTTTTACTGTGTTGTGCTCTGGTAAAGATGGATCAGCGTTTCCTTTGATCACCAGCAGGGAGCACCACCTACCTATGGGAGTTCCTGCTGGACCTCCTCCAGGACAAGAACACCTGTCCCAGGTACATCAAGTGGACTCAGAGGGAGAAGGGCATCTTCAAGCTGGTCGACTCAAAGGCCGTGTCCAAGCTGTGGGGCAAGCACAAGAACAAGCCAGACATGAACTATGAGACCATGGGACGGGCACTCAGGTGAGGAGTGGTGTGAGTCTGTGATTTTTGTGTGTGAAACTAAGGGAGACTTCAGATTGTTTTTCAGTCAACATCATAACCTTCAATGATCCTGTCTCCCTCAGATATTACTACCAGCGCGGCATCCTTGCCAAAGTAGAGGGCCAGCGGCTGGTTTACCAGTTCAAAGAGATGCCCAAAAACATTGTCATCATCGACGACGACAAGGCAGACATGGCCGCCCCTGACGACCTGATCGGCTCAGACGCGTCCTATGAGCGTGTGCCGCCACCCCCAGACATGCTGCTCCAGGCGACCGAGATATCGTCCTCCAAGAAACCCAACATCCTGCGGGGAGGGAACAGAGCCAACGTGGTCCAGGCTCCTCTCGCTACAGGGAGTAAGACGGTGGCAGGGGGTGGCGCGGTGGCGGCAGGAGTTCCACGAATAGTGGCGGTTTCTGCAGCACCAGATGGCAGTCAGACCCAGCAGTCCCACACAGCTATCATCCCTAACGCCACCGGGCCCAGGTTAGACTCCTGCTGTTTGATGAGGACCTTCAGTTTGGACCTTAAAGGGTCATCAGTGGAGCTGATGCAAATGTTGGCATTTCTCCCCAACAGTAAGTACTAACTCTTGACTCTTATGCTGTCTAATCTGTCGTCTGCAGGACGGTGAGGGTGGCTATGCAGGTACCCGTAGTCATGACAACATCACTGGGTCAGAAGATCTCTACGGTCGCTGTTCAGCAGCCGGCAGGAACAACGGGGGCAGCCGGGCACACCACCCTCCTCACCAACACTTCTGCTATCGGTGCTGCTGCTGGTAGCACCAACTCGCAACAGAAGGTTTGTACACGTGGAAACTCAGTCACTTACATGCATGTTTGCATATTACAGCAGGGTATCTGCACCGCTGCTAGCTGCAGCAGCTAGGACACTCATTGTCATCATTTTTGAGCTAATTAATCCATCTGTCCATTTAATGCTGCTTTTCTGGGTCCAGGTCACATTCATTTCATTGATTATGTTATTGGGAGTTACTGTTATAGACTGCGGTGCAGTATTGATAAAAAAATATTTAGGACTATATTAATCATTCTGTCCGGCATCTAAAAGATCTTAAAGTCTTAATTAGAAGGTCTTAAATGTATTTAGGTGAACCCTGGGGAAACCTTGTACAGGCTTATAGATCAATTAAGAGAGTTGTTTAAACACAGCGTCCGTGGTTTGTAGTTCTTCTTGTCAACATGCTAAAAAATGTTTTGTGTAGGTTGTGATCCAAACCATCCCCACCATGGTCCCAGCCACAGCGGAGAACGGAGACAAGATCACCGTCCAGCTGGCTAAGATCATCACAATCCCAGCCCACCAGTTAGCTCAGTGTCAGCTCCAGACCCCCAGCGGCACAAACAAGCCCAGTGTCGGAGCTTCCCCGGCGGGCATCAGCCTCCTCGGGAGCCCCCTTACAGTCCGGACCCTGGCTCCAGTCAGCGTCGCCCCGGGAACGCAAGTGATGCGACTCACCGTGCCGACGCAGGCGCAACAACAGACTCTGGTAGTTTCGCAGCCGGGAAACATCGGCAGCGGGGCAGGGGTGGTAACGGTATCAACAGCCAATCAGACGATGACGGCACAACCCCGCATCATTAGTGGTGTCATTAATGGCTCGGAGCTGGTTATAGGAGCGCCAGCCAGCGGAGGAGTCGCAGTGGACAAGCTGAAGGCTACGGGAGTTCAGGTCCAAGCCGTGCAGGTACCGGTGGCAGTCCAACAGAACCAGGCGAGCCCCAAAACTGTCCAAAACATCCAGTCGGAGGCCGTGGACGCTGAGGTGGTAATCAAACTGGAAACCCCCAATGTGACGATAAAAACAGAGGAGCCGGAGTGTTGAAAGGTCTCTCTGCAGGAGAGGGTTAGCTTGTACATGTCTGAAGTCATTTTTACTCTTGTAATAACCAGCAGCAGTCTGTGAGACTTTAAAGACTCCTGATGACCCGTTTTTAGTCCTCACCCTGTCTTCACGGTCTCCCTGTTGTTGCCTAGGACTTAAACCGAACTAAGCAGGTCTCCCTCACAAGCACACTGAAACCTCTCAGTGTTGTGTTCGGAGCTCAGACTGCACCCCCCCCCCCCCCAGCATAGGAATACTCGCAGACTTCAAAGGGAGTTGTTGGGAAAGGTGACGGGACCAACCTTCATCACTACAATTTATGCCTTCTAAATGGATCGCCATCACTGACGCAAATCGGGAAAACCTTGAAAATATATATACATATATATATACACAAAAAGCTGAAACACTACAAATTGAGGCAAATAATTACAACCAACCAAAATGTGAACTGTTGAATAAAACAAACAAACAAAGCGTTGAGGTGTAAAGAAACTTTTTTAGACAGCATTTTTCCAGTTTTGCCTCGATGGTAAACCCAGCAACTTATTATTATTATTTGTTTTTGGTTTTTTTTTTACTAATATCACTGTGCAGATCAAGTGTGGGTGGTGCTATGACAGAGAGAGAGAAAGAGAGAGAGAGAGAGAGAGAGAGAGAGAGAGAGGAGTTAAAAGAAGGAACGATATCGGACAGAAAATGGTTGTGTATGTACATATTTATATATATCTCTACTATACAGTTTATGGAGCTAAAGTAAACAGAACAGCCTTAGATTTTAATTTGAATTTTTTTTTTTCATGTATTGTCTGAACAGTAAGCTGATATTTGTTTTTGTGTTTTGATACCTTGTACCAAGCACAGTATTAATGAAACTAGGGGATCTAATATTTGTTTTATCATTAGTTCCTCTGTCTCCATCAGGCTGTTAATACTCACATAGAGAAACAGTAACTGCAGTGTGTCTTCCAGCATCTAGGAAAATCCCAGAGCTTGAATTTCACATTTATTTGATAGGAGGATCTTGGCTATTTTTTTTTTTTTTTGGTTTTGTTTTTGCTCTCCTCTTCACAACCCTGCACAGTGTGGCTGCATGGAAATGCAAAGAATGTGACCCAGAGTCGGTGCATGCTGCCATGTCTCGGAAAGAAAAGAATCCAAATAGTAAAAGCAATGTCTGTAAACCCAGAGATCCCAAACGAAATCAAGCAGTTTTTTTTTTAAAGAGAGGCATTGAAAATCAGATTTATGCAAAATGGCTGCAAAAAATATCAAACCACTGTGGATCCCAGGTCACTTTACTGAACCCCTAAAAACAGTTTGCCAGAATAGTCTGTGCCATTTTGGCCCTACATTTCATTACTTTATTTTATTTTTATCTAAAAAGAGGGATGATAGAGAGAAAGATGTTTGTGTTCAGACTGAACTGTTTGTATATTCAACATTTGAAGTATATTCTATTTTGTTGTACTCTTGTTTCAAAGTGTATTAAAGTAGATTTTACTGAAATATAAAAAGACATTTGTTAAGTTTCACACTGAAGCTGATGTGAATGTGTGCTCCAGATTCACTGCATGGGATTTAACTTAATTTGGCCCGCTTCTAAAAATGATTGTTACCTTTTCATAGATAGGCTTCGTTATTTTCTCCAAACCTGCACATAACAGCAAGATAAAACAGTGGTGGCCTAGATTTATTTATAAAACCAAATCAGAATGGCACTTACTTCATATTTAATCAGAGACAACATTTACTGTTTCAACATATCAGCAGAACATTGAGTGCAGACTGGATCTGTGGTTACTTCCCACGTTTTACCATCCGGTCTCTTAAGGCCACAGATCTTATTGTTTCACTGATGCCTCGACAAAGGTAAATCATTTCTTTGTGACTAGACGGTAGTTTGATAAGATTCAGCACTGAAACAAATGTTTGAGCTTCCAGGGTGATATTCAGTCACACTGAGGCTGAAAAGAAGTTCATGCTGGTGAGCACAGAGGACATATATACAAACAGTGCATGTTATGTTCCTTACATAAGGTATTTTTTGGCTTGTGGTGTCTAACCTTTCAGATGTCCATGGCACACTCTGACTCAAGTCTTAATAACACGGTGTGTTCAGAAACCATGGGTCAGGTCAAGGTCAGGAAGTCCCAGGAAGTGGAAGAGAGGTGCAACCATCCTGATGTCATCACAAGTAACAGGACGAGAGGTAAACGGGTGAGGTCACAAGGTAAAAACACAGTAAGTACAAATTTAAAGTGTGATAATGTAATATTGTGCCTCGGTTTCCTCGCTCTGTTCCTACATGAAGTCAGAGTAATGTACTGTTCGTTCCACAGCACATGCAACATGACAGCTCCCAGACTGTAAGTGAAAACAGGAACAGCACCCACGGTGGACTGTGGTGTCCTCTGACACTGTCTAGGGGACGTTAATACTTGAGCATGTGATTGTCCTCATTTCCCCTCATAATGGCAAAAGTTCTGCCATGTGATCTGATGTCCTTCTGTCTCTGTCTCCAGTTTTAACAGACCTGTTTCCATGGACACATTCACAGTTAATACTGTAAGACGTGATTGGGTAGTCTTTGTGCCCTCTGTAAGACTCAGGCTGTTACACGTTCATCACAGCAGATGGTTATTTCACTGTTTTACTGATACTAATGTTGAGACAGGAGCATGATGGTATCCACAGTCCTGACAGCTGTGTATAGGCGTGACACTCTTAGTAGGCATTTGGGTAGCCCTGTTATCTAGAATGAACAGAGTGAGTAATGTTTAAAGAGCCAGCTCCCCTAAATAAATAAATAAACCCTTTCTTCTTTTTTATTTATTCATTTTTTTTATTATTTTTTTAGGGCACTGCAAAGAGCAAGTAACAGTAATCAAAACCCATAAAAGTGAACAGCAGATACACTTTATTCTCAGTGACTGTGTGGTACACTGGCACTGTGGAGCACATTTACTACAGTTTCAATTAAACACAGTTTGATGGTAGGAATATTATAAAGTAGTAAAAACCAAAAAGTTCACATCCTATTCATTAGTTTCACTGTGCAAATGATGTGTGAGTACAGATGAAGGTTGTAGACAACACACAAGCGCAGTGTCAGAGTTTGGGGAGGTAGTTATCTGACCTCTCCACTTCCCACTCTTGTTTCTCGGCCTCTTCTCTTCATCCTCTTCGTTTCGCTCATACGTGACATCTCATCCTCACGCCCGCCTGTGGAGTGAACCCAGCCCGGAGCCCATCTCGACTCCTTGTCCCTTCTTATGAGCTGACTCATCACCACTTTCTCATTCTTTCTCCTTAAAGCTAAAGTCACAAACCAGTGAGAGATGGTCCGATGGATAGCTAAAGGATGGAAGCCTGTTGGGTCCAATCTGTTCCTCAGTGGGCATGTCCAACACAGCGTCCACTCTCAGCATGTCCTGGCTGTACCAGATATAGTCCAGAGTGGTACAACATTCCCCTGTAGGACGTATCTTCCATGTTGTGTACTCTGGCTCCGTTAAACCGTCTTGGCTGAGTTTCTTATAGGCTGAGTCCAAACTGAGAGGTGATGTGATGAAGCGTCGGTACACCTCCTCGGTTGGGACGGCGTTAAAATCGCCACATATGAGCAGAGGAATGTCAGAGGTGGGATCACCCGCGGGGCCGCCGGAGTGTTTCTGGACCAGATTCTGGAGGTGTCGCAAGAGGTCAGAGCCCTGAGCACTGCGGAGCCACTCCCAGCCAGAGCGGGCTTTAAGGTGGGTCACAGCCACGCACACGCATCTCGCTGTGCTCCGACAACGAAGGAGCGTCACCACGGCAACCTGTGGCGAGAGAGCAGTGTGTTAGAGGCGGCTTTGAGAAGCTTTTTATGAGAGGAAGTGGGACTTTACCCACCTGATTGGTTGGAATCCTCATGGCAGAGAGCCGTATGTTCATGCTGTCCAGGAGCTCGAATCGCGACTGATCGAAGAACAGAGCGCAGCCATCGGGGCCGTTGTTGCCCTCCACATCCAAGCAGGGCGACCAGGGTTTGGGGCAGAAGCTGCTGCTGTAACCCACGCCTTCCAGAACCGGCTGGAAGGTGTCATAGTAGTGGTCAACTTCCTGAAGACACAGGATATGAGGTCGGTAGGTGAGGATCTCCTCTAAGATGAGATACTTCCTGTGGGACCAGGTGAGGGCCTCCAGGGGACACTGGACAAAACTGTCAAGTCCCTCACCCAGAGCTGAAGGACAGGAGAAAAAGGGAGATCGGTAAGTATGAAGCTTCACGTTAACATGAGCAGCTGAATGATGATTCACAGTTACATCTGCAAGTGTTTTTATCAGCAGATCTCTGGTAATGATTTTGGACAGTTCTTCATAACTGATGATACTTCTCTGCTACACCCTTCTCTGACAAATGTAAGTCCAATATTCACTGTGCTTTTAGCTCTAGCTAATTTGGTCTAACGTTTGGTGTTAGGCTGCTGTTGAGTATGAAAGTGTGTATAGCTGCTAATCCTCTGCCATGTTTGATTAGCTCACTAACTTCGTCTGTTCCGCTGTTTGGAGCTGGGTAGATAGAGTACAGTTCTGAAACTGAAAACAGGAACACAGCTTGAAAGTCACTTGTAGCATCATAACTCACCGGATCTGTCATGTTCAAAACCACATCCTTTATTTATTAAGTTAAAATCTGTTACATGATATATCAGAACCCACAGACCAGTGAGACATGATGTGAAAGTTACGTACCTTGGGCCAGAATGTTCCACTGCATCACCCTCATGGGGCTGCTGGGGGCGCTGTCTCCATCATTAAGGTGAATGAACTTCCTGTTGAAGCGAGGTGGTCTGTCTCTGAGGGCCTCCTCACACTGTCGAAGCAGCTCCACCGGATCAGGGGGACATACAGGAGACCCCCTCTGCTCCTGCCAAGACAGACAGACAGACAGACAGACACAGACAGACAGACACAGACAGACAGAGGAGACACTTCACATTTATTTCAGCTCAGGGAGGAAGATTTTAATAAACATCTCCTGTGCCTCTTTTTAAAAACTGCACTGTGAACAGAGAAGGTGCTACCTGACAGAAATCTGGATCCAGGTTTGTGTCCGCAGGCTGGTGGGCGTCCAGATGGGACGGAGGGAGGGGGAGAGGAGAGCTGCTGCTGAGGGCCTGAGTCAGAGCGCTGTACAGTCTGGTGGCTCCTCCACCCATCGGACACACTGGTGAGGAGGAAGAACACGAGGATGGTGAGGTGTGTGATATCTGCTTAATCTGTTTAGAGTCTAATGTCACATCTGTGGTGCAGTAACTGAAGCTGAGGGATGTTTCTTTTAATTTCAAGCCCACATCTGTAAATTAATTTCAAGGAATACCTCTGAATAGCAGCGGGTGCTGTTTCACAAAGCCTTAAAAATCCTCACACACTGTCAGCTCAGATCATGAGACGAGGGAGCGAGCACCTCTCAGACCGTCTCGAGCAGTAACTGTGACAAATCCCTGTTTTTACAGTTCAAACGATGACTAAAGCATTTCAGCTGTGTCTCAGTGTGATTACATGGGTGCAGATCAGGTCCCCCTTTTGTCGTCCTTCAAGGACATCTGTCCACTCACATGTGAGCTGAATCCTTAATGTGACCTATCATAGAGTATTAGCTGTTTTAACCAGTGAGTTGAAACAGTTAATTCTTTGCCACCCACCCCGATCTTTAATCCACCGCTACCACTGTTGTGATACCACCGTGGTGACACAGTTTAAACCTGTAATAGCTGGTTTCTTTGGTAACATGGGAACAAGCTTTAAACACAACACTGACATATCATCACCTTATAAACATAAACATTAAAGGTCCAGGACCTGAAAATCAAAACAATTAGCTGAAAGGCGCTAAAACACTGTGTGAAGCTGAGGGGAACTGCAGAGGTGAGTTATAATTTTCTGTGTTTCATCACTACTAGTAACCACTTTCACATTACACATCTGACCCATGGTTAATATAAAAATATGGATTACAGCAGCTTTAAATGCCATGATAAACTCTTGTGTTGATGGATAACCAGGCAGTCTTTCCATTAGAACAGCACTAAAGGGAGGCAGTTCTCAATTTTAAATTATAGGCTTGCAGTGGTCACACCGTGTTGACAATATGCATAGTCACGTGCGCATGTGTGCACACGCACACGCACAGGCACCATCTGCTCCTCTAGTTTATGCCTCCATGCGTGTTTAGCATGGAGGCTGTTTGTGGGAACACTGAACTGCAGCAGGTCAAACCGAAGTGGGTCAAATCGACTGGTTGTTTTGCCAAGAGAGATCAGGCTTGTTCAATTCAAAATGCTGGACACAATAAAAATAATACCTAAGCTATTTAAATGAAATAAACAGGATTTGATCTCCAACTGTTTTCATTTGCAGAAAGAACATTACAAAGAAAAACAGAAAGATTTGTTTTATCTGGTTAAGTGAAGTTTGTATTTTATTAGTTTGTATTATAATCAGTTTGTAATTTAATTTCCTAAAAGCAGACATTTCTCAACCAATTCAATTCCAGCTGGGGCCCTGACTGCTCTCCATACAGGGTAGCCATTTTTCAAAAAGATAAATTATTGTAATGGGTTCTTCAAATCTTTAAAGAAATGTGTGCATATCCACATACACAAAACTGAGACTGGCCTTATCTGTCATTTAAATTCTGGTGACTAACTCCTCAGCTCCTCTAAACCAGAACTATATGACTATAAAAGGAGAGATCAAATACTGTGTGACCACTGATGTTTAGGATCCATCCAGTTCAGTGTGTGTGACGGAGAGATCACAGGATGTCTGTGACAAGTCATGAATAGCTACCACTCCTTTCCACATATCAAACAAACCCCGGTGCATTTAGATAAACATTAACAGACCTTTTTACTCGTTCAGACACTTATGTTAATAATTATGTAGGTTCATGTTTATCCATATACATGCCAGCACACTCTCTGCTCCACAGCACCGTCAGATATACAAAACCCTGCTGTTATCTCCACACCTGCCACCTTTGATTCGATTTTGTACACTTAAAATTACACCTGTCGTGTGTATACAGCACACAATGTAACATCCAGACATGAGCTCATCTACAGCAGAATGCAGAATAGCTGTCTCTTACCCATAGTCTCCATCACTGTCCACAGCTATGTCCAGTCTGCACTTCAGTACAATGTCCTTAACGCCTCTCTTCAATGCTACCGTCGCCCTACTCTCGATAGTCTGTGTCGCTGTCAGCTGATTAAAGCTTCCTGTCTGAGCTGAAAGTGTTTTCACTGTAACTAGAGACAGTGACACGTGTTGCCTCTGTGAGAATGCAGAAATCTGACTTCTCATGGCTCACTGCTGCCCATAAAACCTCAGGGAGGGGGCGAGAGAGAGAGAGAGAGAGAGAGAGATTAGGAGGTATAGACGTCATCAGGCCATATGGAGTATTACAGGTCATGTGCTGGTGAGAGAGAGAGTGAGAGAGATACACTACGCTATGGAAACCGCTGCTCTGCTCTCTCACAGCCACACACTCATGCGCACTGGGTGTGTGGCTTATACATTACTGATAGACTACTTATACTGACTGATCTGGAGACTGACACACCCCTGCTTCAACACAAATGTCGAGCAAAAACACAAAAACACGAGTAACACAATGGACTCGCACTATCATACATACAAAAATGTCATGTTATGTCAAAGGACATTTCCATTTGTACATACATATGCACAACAATTGCATGAATGTACAAATCTGCTGTGTGTGTGCGTGTGCGAGTATCTTGCAATGATAACTTCCTCAGTTTCATGTTGTAACAGCACCCAGGTCACTCTGATTACTGTTTATCGTTAGTAGTGTTGCGTCAGTGCCCAGTGTTATTTTCCACATACACATTGCACATTGTACTTTTCCAAACTTTACACATTAAGTTAATAATATCTTGGGTGTAGAACCAAAGCTGCTTATCGAGACCGTATACTTACAGCATGAGGCAGCAGTTCCCAACCTGTGGTTCAAAGCCCCCGAAAGGGGTCGTTGTGTCACTGTGAGGGGTCATGAGATTTAGGAAAAAAGTGAAGAAAATACATTTCTGCAACACAGAGCTATAGTTGTTTTCTTTTCCCCACTCTAATCTTTTTGTGAAACATGGGATAGTTTTTCCTCTTCAGGTCTGTAAAACGTATTTAAATGACACATTTCTCTTTAGCCTAACTTCACACCATCTATAGATTTGCAAACTGCAGTGGCGTCTGACTTTTTAGGAATTCTGCCAGCATGTTTCCAGGCATGGCAATGTTGGTCGAGTGGGAAAGGAACATTTTAGATTTAATAATCACTGTATTGATTTGGTGATGCTTATGTGATCCTCTGTGTTTAAGTTGGGAGGGAGTCAAGAGTGAGTCAGCTGACAGTTAAAGGGCCATTGTACTCAGGAATGGTATAAAAGGCAAGACACTGTGAAAGTCCTTTCAGAGAACACCCATACTTGGGTCTTCTCTCCATGAGGCCTGAAGTAAAGAGATCTGACTCATCAC
This sequence comes from Toxotes jaculatrix, assembly GCF_017976425.1. NCBI lineage: Eukaryota > Metazoa > Chordata > Actinopteri > Toxotidae > Toxotes > Toxotes jaculatrix. Next base: position 24,115,357 of record NC_054397.1, on the reverse strand, counting down.
ATCATGCCTTTAATTATTCAGAGAATTAGAAACTCTCAATATTCAAGAAAAATTTCTTCTACATCTGTAGGTTTGCCAGTTTGAGACTTGAGACTGAGTTGTTGTCTTAATAATTACTGAAACGACTGCAATGAAATTTTGAAAAGACACTCTTGATCCCCAGAGGATGTCTCGCAAGGCGTTTAGGTTGTGAACCACTGGTATGAAGGGTTATGTGAAGCACAGTCGACCCTAACAGATCTTTAACCTCTGTTTTTGTCTACTTTGTAACAAAAACACAAAGGACGCATGTATGAGTATTATGAAGCTCAGTGAAACATCCACCTGTTCCTCTATGAATATAAACCAGACAAATTCCTGGACTTGGGTGTGCTTTGTGATCCAAATAGTCCTGAAGTTTAATGAGCGGACCTGTATTATCCCTCTCTATCAGCATCCCATAATCCAACTCAGCAGAGTCAAGGAGCGAGCTTTCATTTTCCGCTGTGTTGTTTTGACGTCAGCACACAGACGAGCAGACAGAGTCTTGAAAAAGAACTAAAAGAACTGTTTGATTTGTGAGTGGTGACTCATGTGTGCTCAGGCTGTACACAGTCTCTACACATTTACCCCAAGACACGTCACAATCCTAAAATACATGATTTCTACAGAATGGATGTCATGTTTAAACAGGAGGTGGTAGATCAAAAAAAAAAATCATCCACAAGAACTACAAGCAACTGATGTCCAAACAGGCTGACTGACCAATCACTGACAGTGCACAGTATGTTTGTATGTCTGTATGTGTGTGTACATGCTGCTTTGAGGGCAGTGTGACTCATATCTTGTGGACAACCTCTTATGTCGCCAGGTAGAATAATTTACTGTAGTGGAGTGACAGAGTGCATGAGATGAGAGCGAGAGCAAGAGAGAGGTCCTATGTATCTGTATCTGTGTGTGCATATGAGAGAGAGAGAGAGAGAGAGTGCATGAGTTGTATCACCATATCCTTTAGTGGCATATTGACATTTCCACATTGAAGAGCAGCTGCCTCAATTACATTCCAATATGTGGGTGAGCTTTTATGAGGGTGTGTGGCGTCTTTCACAGCAGCTGAAACAGTTTCATCTCTGTGAACGTAGCACCACTGTGTGAGTGAATCTGTGTGATATCTTGCAGACCCACAAGTGAACATCATGTACCTTATATATCTAGTTTGTGGTGTTAAATTGCTCCTTACTCTCTGACCTTTAGACAGGCAGCCTCCTCCACTGCACAGACTACAGCCCAAAGGACACACTCAGTCCATAGGAGTTGTTTAAGTAAAGATGGCAGTTTGCTTTGTTTGATAACAGATGGACATGTGACCCACTTTTTTACATGGACATTACAGAGCTTCACAAAGCCCTTAGCTCAGATTATTATTACAACCAGTTCACTTGACTTTATCTGGCCCATATGAAATTTGTTTACAAGGAGAACTTGTCAGACAATATGTGAGAATACGAGAATCACTGTAGCTAAACACACTCTACTTTGACACATAATGCAGAGCAGATGCCAAGGCCATTCTGGAAACTAGAGTTCTTCATATCAGAGCTGTAGACCCTAAGACTCAGTCCAATCTGTGTTCTGTATGTTCTAAATGTCCTGAAGAAAAACACCGTGCCACCTCTAAAAATCACACAGGATAGGAAACTGCTATCTCTCCTTATCTGATATCTAAACAAATCCATTCGGTGCCCTATTTACAGCCACTTCAAACATCAATGTTTGAGTATAAGATACTTTAGTAGTTGTTTTAATTAAATATGAAGAGGACCTCTGCGAAATATAAAACATTACATAAGTCACAGAGGTTGATCTATTGTTTGTTTTTTCAACTAAACAGCAGAAAGTGTCCTTCAACTGAAAATAACTTGGCAAAATTCACATAAGTTTTCACATGAGAACAGCAAAAAAAACTTGCAGTTTGGCATCAACTACTCGCAGACATAAATACTGATATTTGAGTAGCTATAGGCTGAAATATAGTCTGAAATAGAGATCACTAAGGATAATCCAAGTTACATAAACACAAAAAAACTGTTCTACATATGTGCTATGATATAGTCTGACTAAACCATAAACAGATACTGTTCCTGTCAGATCACACAAAGGAGTTCAGAGCAAAGTTTGCTTTGTGTATATCTTACCTTCTTTACTGGATAAACTGATGATTTCGCTCTAGCTCCACTCGTGCAGCTGCTGCCTTGTTTTCCAGCTGTCTGTCTTTGTCTTTATGTGGTCCTAATACTGTGTGAGGCAGAAGCAGGGAATGTTCCTCTGTGTGCATGTGTCTGGATCTTTTTGTTCAGAGGAATTTGGGTGGTCGTTTGACCCTCTAACTGCAGGCCAAGGTCACAGCGGACAGAAACCTGGTCCCTTCTGCCATCTGCTGGTAGGAGCGACACAGGAACACTGTCTTTCATCACCAAACTTCCTGCAGCAAGACTGAAAAGAAACAGATAATTCACTGGGTTCAGTCTTACTGAATCCAACAAATATTTAACAAGGCCACTGGAAAAAAAAAACTGATGGACGTAACAGGCAGCAGTTTGAAGAGAGGTCTGACCTTTTTATGTTTACAGTATGTTATACTGTGTACAGTATGAAATGAATAAGGGTATATTTGCCTTTGACAGATGGAGCATCAGAGTAACAGCAGAAGAAAGTAAAGACACAACGGTGATGGTGAGTGACAACCTTTTTCTTATGCACACTCCAAAATATCCTTATTAAAAGCAGTTGGTCCAGAAGAGACAATTTTGTTGTTACTTTGTTTTTAATGACAGCAAAGAAATGATTTAACAGTTTGAGTTTATTTCTTTTTTTAGGAGCAGACAGAGAGAAATAGTTACCAAGAAGTAGTTTCAAAGATGGCACCACACAAACAGCGAGTTACATCTGTGCCTGCACTTCATGTGTTTTATGTTAAATAAGTCCTCTGTACTCACATGTTAAAGCTCCATATAGCTATAGTTATAGCTAACAACAAGTCATAGTGGCTACATGAACTTAAAATCTTTCTAATGTTTAGCCACTGCACAGAGAGTGAACATTTAACTCTGAACGTGATGAGCGATGCTAACAGCACATATATTCTATGTAAGGCCTCCATTCAGGATGTAACTATCTGGTATCTCTTCACCAAAGCTGATGCATGATAACTGATATACAACTCAGATACAGATAGTAATTAGTAAACAATCAAACCTTTTTCACAGACATCTTAACTTGTCATAGCAGGAAAAGCACCGGTGTTTTAAGAACATTAACAACAGCTCTATTCTATTAAATAAACTTAACAAACGTGTATTCATTTGATCTTCTTGTTGCTTTGAGATTTATTTTTGGAGTTTACAGATTGTCTGAATTCATGTAAACACGTGTGGTTCTTTGTGACATAGACTTAGTCACTTTTATCAACTCAGCGTTGCTGGTTTATAGCTGTTTTATCTCCCAGTCGTTTGCTAAAATCTAACATCTGTTGGTGCAGGAGTGTGTTGACATCTCCTAACTGCTGTCTCCTATTCTTCAGATGGTTCAACAGAGCACGCATGGACACCAGCAGAACTCCATCACTGCTCTGACAGTCCTGGGTTACCAATAAATCCTCTCTCCATGCCTCCTGTAAACTCTCGAATAAGGCATTGAGGTCCTGGTTGAACTGGTGAATCTCCTGACAGTATCTGTCTTTGTTCCTCCTGGCTCTGCTAACGTCCTCTGTCATCTGTCTGATACAGAGATGCAGCCTGCTGTTCTCCATCCTGACCTGGTCCAGTTTCACACTATTGTTATAGACGCTCACTTCTACAGCTCTCAGCTCTGAGGCCTGCTTGTCGAGCACATCCACGTAACCAGCTCGCATTTCCTCCAGCTCAGCCTTCATCTCCTCTTTGGGCTGAAGCAGAGAGCTGGTTTTCTCCTTCAACCCTTGAATTGACAGCTCCAGCTCAGTCCTCCGGCACCTCAGCTCAGAGGTGAGCGTTTGCAGTCTCTGGTGCCTGCTTTGCTCCTCATTCCACTTGGCCTCCGCCTCCTTCAGCATGTCCTCCTTCTCCTTCACCTCCCTCTGCTTCTCCTCGTTGCTCCTTGTGATGCTCTCAGTCTCAGCAGTGCATTGCTGTATTTCCTGATGGTGTTTGATCTCTATTTGTCTGTTCTCAGCTTCACACTGGGTCACGTAGCTCCTTAGCAAGTCGGCATCTGTGCTCTTCGGCTGACGCTGCAGGAGTGCAGCCTCCTCTTGTTGCAGCTCCTCATATCTCATTCTGGTGTTACTGATGTCAGCGGTCATTTTCGCCATGTATTCCTCCTGCATCCTCTTCGCCTCCTCCAGGAGTCTCTTTAGCCTGCTCTTCTCCTCCTCAAGATGGCTGATGTTCTTCCTCTCTGTGTCCACGTTACCACACAGCTCCTCCTGATTCCTCTCAAACACACGCTTGTTGATCGTGTCAGCTTCCAGGAGTTCTCTGATCTGCTTGTCCATCTCTTTAATGTCCTTGCTGTGTTTGACTATGGAGGCAATGCGTTCCTCCAGCTGCAGCCTGGACCGCTCCAGCTGCTGTGAGACATGGAAATGCTCCGCCCTTACTTCGTTCTCTTCATCATGCTGCCGCTTGAATATCTCATAGATCTGAGCCAGATTGTCTTGATAGTGCAACCGTGATGCTCGACCCGCCTCTATTTTAGCCTGCACTGTGGCAATTTCCTCTTTAAGGCGCTGAATGGCAAGGCTGAACGCCTCTCCTAACTCACACAACTCCTTCTTCAGTGTTTCTCTCTGTTGCCTCAGATCGTGATGCTTTTGGGTCTCCCCTTCCAGGTGTTTCTCCAACTGGCACCGAGATGCTGTCAGTCTTTGTAAATTGTTCTCTAGCTTGGCCACATCAGTCGTGAGCTCTCCCAGATGGCTGTGGGTTTCTTGTTTTTTGTTGTTAACTCTGTCCAGCTCTTTTCTGCGCCTCCTGATCACTTGCTTCTGCTGCTTTATTTTCTCATCTATCTGATCCACTTCTCTGGACAGGTTGTCTTTTTTCCCAGTGAAAGCCTCTCTCTCCAGCGCCATGTTTTGCTCCAGTGTTGTTCTGCCCTGTTCAACAGCAGCGATGCAGGACTTCAACTCCTCTATCTGCTCCTGTGTCTGATCCAGCTGCATTTGCAAGCCATACTTTAGGGTGATTTGCTCATTCAGAGCAGCAATGATCTCTTCGTGCTCAGCTTTCACCTGTTCTCGCTGAGGATACAGCACTTCGTTTAGGCTCAAGAGGGCTTCCTGCCTCTCTACAGTGGCTTCTTGTAGCTGAGAGACTGTGTTTAGGTCTTTGTGCAGCTGCTCTATCTCCTCGGCGTTAGATGCCCGGGCTGCTGCAACGTCAGCCATTATTTCCTGGCTCATTCGTTCACGTATGTTGCTAATTTGGTGTCTTAACTTACTGTTTTCTATGGTTTCCACTTCTAAATGTTCATGGGCAGCACGTCGCTCCGACTCCAGGTCAGTAATAGCAGCGGTCATCTCTGCCAGATGGAGGCTGGCTTCAGGTGCGAATGGTACTCCCTCGTCTTTCAGCTGTTTGTCCAGTTCCTTTAAATGCTCGAGAGCAACCATGACGGCCGGGAAGTCAGGGACCAAGCAAGAAGCCATTTTTTTTCTCCTTAATCAATGTTTTGGGTCTCTGTATGCCGTGTGCTTGTGTCTGCTGCTTTAAAGTTCTCTAACTTTCCACCACCGATAAACTTGTGAGTGCGGTCGCCATAGCAACATCTGCCCCATCACGAAAAAGGAGAAGACAGCATGCTACGGCGAGTCAGAGAGGCCACAATGTTGTTAGCAGGGGCTAACCGTGAAACCTAACTGTGAAAACAATCGACCGCTGCCACTGAGGTTGTAAATAACCACGAGAAACGAAGCTAAACCGAAGTTCAGCAAAACAGACACGGCAGGGTGACATCTGTGTTTGAAGCATGAACGAACATATAGTCCAAGGAGATAGTCTTTCGTGTCTAATGCCCGTGGTAAAAAAAAAAAATGCTGAGCGCTAAACAACAGGTTTAGTGCTTACCTGAAAGTTCTCCGTTCTCGAGCAGAGGTTTAGGACCACTCTCGGTTCCCCAGCGTGTGTGTGTGTGAGCTGTAAACACAGGTCAGACATTCCTGGTGTAACAGCCACTGCCAAACTGTGGGCGGCAGTGAGGGGAGTACTCCGAGCCCCGGTGTTGCCAGATTTTAAGATTTCACGTAAGTCGGTTGTAAAAACGGGGTTTGGGATTTTTGGTGGGGGTTGCCACCTAAAAAGTTGATTGGTTTTATATGTATTTTCCCCTTAATGAACTTAATGAAAAGCCTCAGTCAGTAACATGAAAGACGTGAGGAATGCATAATACACACAATACTACAAACAAACGGACTAGGACCGGTACAGGAACATTAAAACAAGCACAAACAGACTCAGGGACAGCTTCTTCCCCAGAGCTGAAAAAGCAATAGCCCCCCTGCAGTGAAGCACTCACATCCCATCCCCCTACAGGACCCTCACACATGCACCCTCCCCCCTCCAGCTACATACACTCACCTTCTAACATACACACACACACAGCATTCCATAGGCTGGGGCTGGCATTAAGCTGCACTTTATTTACTTGACTTTGTGTTTTATAATTTTCATATATTTTCAAGTGTTTTTTTTTAAGTGTTTGTGTTATTTATATGTGTGCCTTTAAGCCAGGAATCTCTGCAAAATTTTGTTATGTTCGCATAATGACAATAAAAACTCTTTATTCTTGATTTTTGACTGGGAAATGGATGACTGGTGTTCTGTTTGTTTGAACTTCTCTCTCTATGTGTAAAATTGTTTCTTGGGGTATCCTGTTCCCCCTCAGTTGCTTTTAAAGTACATTTGTACCTCTGATTTTCAGTTCTGAAAGACTGACACATGACTGGATTAAACCATTTCGGTGTCAAGCTTCTTAAATGTGAGGGTTTGCTTCTTTTTTTTTGTCATACATGAAAGTAAATTAAATATTGAGTAAATATAGAGTTGACCAAGACAAGTAATTTAAAGACTTTTAGCTCTGAGAAACTGTGATAAGCATTTTCCAATTTGTGTCATTTAAACACTGAACAATTAATCGAGAAAAGATACAACATGTAAAGACAATATCGACTAAAATATTTGAAACTAAATTTTGACACTCCTTGCCATTACGGTTTCTTTTTTGTGGTGCATATTCCTGAACAGATGTGAATCACACAGTGAATCCTGGGTCTTTGGGGTCCATGAGGTTCTGGGGTCCTGAGGCAGCTATCTGCTTTAACTGGCAGCTTGACACAACGAGCCATGTGTATCTGATTTATCTATCTGATGCCTGTTTATGTCACTTCATAGATTCCATAGATTGTATTTGCTGCTTGACAGAGCCGGTCAACAACATGGTGTGAAGAACCGCTGCTGGCAGGGATCTGTTCAGAAGTAAAACACTCAGAATGAACTGATAAAGTATTGGGTTTTTTTTTGTTTTGTTTTTTTTTTTTTGTTTGTTTTGTTTTTTTTTGTTTTGTTTTGTTTTGTTTTTTTTGGACCAGCGTGATTTAAAACTTTTAAGTAGTCACCACACTCATATTTAGGAGATAAAACTTTTTGAGTGGTACTTAAATGATATTTGAGCTGAAGTTTGTTTTGTGCAGGTCTATAATCAACAGGACATGGCAACCCTGATCCGTCGCGTTGTGTTGTCGTTGGTCCACAAATAAAGACGTAGAAACCACAGAAATAGAGCAGGTAGAAGCTGCATCAGTAATTCACTGACTCTCATCCTATCTGTTAATGACGGCTTCTAAACATGTTTGGGTGTTTTCTGGCAGTAATGGCACATTAAATACGAAACTGAAATATTTATATTGAAATAACATAATTCTAATTAAACATGTTCATAATTATCTGCTGGCCTTGATGAGTTTGAGTCTCGTGATTTTTCCACAAGGAAAGTCTCGTCATCATGTGGATGCATGTTAATGGAGCAGACATTTGAAACACTGCATCACAGTAATTGGTGCAATTTCCCTCTGGCCGTCCTTTCTATCCGTTCCAGTTCTTGCAGCAGTACTGCAGCCAGCAGACAGCCTGCAGAAACGCAGAGGAGGACCACAGAAACATGGATCTTATCAGCAAACCAAGGAGCAAGTCTATAGTGTGGCTGTATTTTGGCTTGAAAGCAGATGAAAAGGGACAGCCTTTGAACTCTGGCGAGGCCGTTTGTCGTTTATGCCGAAAAATAGTGCTTGCAAAAGGCGGAAATACCACGAATTTAAGAAGTCATCTGAGACGAAGACATCGTGCAGATTTTTTCGAGACCACTTCCTCCGCGACCTCTGGAGCTTTGTTTGAGGCACCAGGTGATTTTCCACTAAATTCAGTGATTTCGCTGTATTTATTGGTGCAAAGTTTGCATCACATTTCAGTCTTAGCTATTACAGACATTACAGCCATTACACTTACTACATCCATCCCCTTTAAACTGACACAATACAACTTAAGTGGGGCTTTGCTATGGGTTTTTATAAAGTTGCATGTCAGTGGGGAGCAGGTAAATGTGGAAAAAAAAAATCCCTAATCTCCCTAATGCTGTTCTTGCATATGCACACTCCTTGTTCACTTGTAGCACACTTTAGATCACAGACTACGTGATACGGTATGATGCTTTGCCTTGCACAATATTTAATATTGTAACATAGAATGATGTGGGTGTATTTGATGTGTCATATCAATGAATGGAAGATTTAATTCCGACCATGCACTGCGTCTGGCAGAGTGTGTACAATCAAGGTAGTTTGTTACTCTCAAACGTAACACCGGCCAGAACTGTTCTGCGTAAACCTGTACATTCCCTTAAACAGGGGTTTATCTAATATCAGGTTCTTCCATATACAGTGTATTTTTCTATGTCTCATTTAGGGACACAGAGAAACTAAACACTATTCAACGCAGAGTTTTCGTTTGCGCCATGAAACATGTGAACCGCCAAAAAACGTTGTACGCATGCGCAAAGAGAATACGACCCAAGCTCTCGAGTTCTGTTTTACGACAGTTTCATACCCTTGCCGTTGCCGTGGTACCAGTAAAACAGCCATTCACACTGTCCGTTGTACGGAGCTCACGCTAACATCTGAAAGCGTTTTGTCATTTGTTACGGCAGGTGTTGCTTTTGTCCCGCTGGTCTGATATATCGTAAATAACAGTTCTGCGGTTGGTGCAATGATTGGCCAGCGTGAGCCGCTAGCGTTTTAAAAACCCCTTTGCTAAACAGACTGACCCCTTTCTTCAATACAAGGTGATAATAACTGTGATGTAATCGCCGTATAGCACCCGAACCCGACTATGGGTCGGTATCCATCCGCTTTGTTTACATGGCCAAAAGCTAACACCTGCTGCGTTCGCTGCATTGAATATTTCTTACTAAGCATCTACTCTGACAGCTTTGATGGAGCTAACGGCTAACATTATGAGCACAGACCGGAGGGATTCTCGTGACAATCTGGATTTGTTTGGATCTGATATGACAACTAAAGAGGAGATAATACTGAAAGAAGAGGATGAGTCACAAGAAGAGGTGAATACCAGTGATATTTATAGACATGCAATGGTATCAGACCTGCAGCTGGATGAACTTGAAGACAGCAGGACTGAGATAAGTAAGGTTACAAAAAAGCAGACGACATGGGCTGTAAACTGCTTCACTGGCTGGTTGGAGTCTCAGGGGCTCCAGGTGGACCTGACTACAGTGGAGAAGACTGAGCTGAACAAGCTGCTGAGACACTTCTATGGGTCAGTACGAAACAGCAAAGGAGAGCTGTATGGGATCGCCAGTTACATTGCACTGAGAGCTGGGCTCAACCGTTACTTTAAAGAGCCTCCTGTGGTCCGCCTTGTGTGCTTAATGAGAGATGCTGAGTTCACCTCGGCCAACAAGGTGTTCTTGGGAGTGCTGAAGAGAATCAGGAAGTCGGGCCGAGACATAACATCACACCATCAGGCACTGTCACCTGCTGACATCCGTATCCTAAGACACTCGCATGCAATGGACACCAGCACTCCAAGGGGACTTCTGAACAAAGTCTGGTTTGATATACAGGTACATTTCGGCCGCAGAGGGAAGCAGGCCAACAGGAATCTGAAGCCGGATTCATTTGTAATCAGAAAAGACGAGAGAGGACTGAGATACTGCACCTTAAATTTTGCTGATGAGACAAAAATCTATACTGAGAAGGACCGATGCTCTATGTTTGAGAAGCCAGGCAGTAAACTCTGTCCCATCACTTCTCTTTTAAAGTACCTCAGCAAACTCCCATCCAACGCAGCTGCCCTTTACTTGCAGCCTAAGAAGGAGCAAACAGATGATATGTGGTACAGCCACATCCCACTAGGAGTCAATTATCTGGGCTCAATGTTGGCTCGCATGTGTAAAGAAGCAGGGACGTCGGTGATCTACACCAATCACTGCATCAGAAGCACGCCCTTTCACCAACTGTGTGACACGGGACTGGAGGGGAGAGAGATTATCACTGCCAGTGTGCACAGGTATGCTCGGGTTATTCACCTGTTGCCGTCTTAATATACATTTGTCCCATTTTGACTGGTCGAACTATGTAAATACTATATTTCCAACAGGTCTGAAAGCTCCCCCCAAAGTCACCAGACAACTACTGTCAGGGGCCAAAAGCAGTGGAGTGAGATTTTGGCAGAGAAAGATCCAGCTGGCCCAGCAGGTTTGCCACCAAACAAGTGGGCACCCCTAACAGAAGTTCACTCAACCACACGCATTTTGCACCACTGCTGCAGTGGATTCATTATTCTACTGTCCGGGTGAAATATTCAGATAAATGTCTACAGAAGTCAGAATGAATAAACTTGTTGGAGGATACAAGACGCTAAAAAAACATAAATTTTTCTTGGTGGGGGAACAAAATAAAATGAATCGAAACAAACTCACAGCTTCTGTCTTTGCTATAAATAAATGGTTTGAATTTACATAATTCAGTATCTCAGTGTTTCTGAAATTAAAGTAGCAGCCAAACACACTCATGACGTTCTTTCTACGATGGAAATCTGATATTGCTGTTGCAGAAGTTCACACAAATGCGTTGTACTGCAGGTTGCTTTGCTTTCACCTTCTGTCCAGTTCATCCCAAACCAACCAAGCTCACTTTATTTTACCATTTGCAGTTTACTGTTGATCTTTGTACCATTTAAGGTCATTCGCTGAACTTGAACTGCCGAAATTTTCATAAAAACTGGGAAAATGGGGTGAAAATGTTGTGAAATTTTATCCCGTACTGTATCTAAGGATGTATAGTAACAATCACTTTCTAATGCAGTGAGGTCTTGTCTGAATTTTCCTGTTGCTTAATTCTGTAGTCTGTTTTTTTTGTGTGTGTGTGTGCCTGAAACTACAAAAGAAACAGTAAACATGCTCCATAAAGCCGACTGTCAGTAACAATGTCCTAATTAACCTTTTATTTTTTAGGTTTGGATCTCAACCATGATGAATTCTTTGAGGATGTTCCGTTTCTCCAGAATGCTTCAAATCAGAACTATGTCCCAGATGCCGTGCTGCCGCCTGGGGAGCCGTGGCTCCATGGCGGCCCCTCCCGAGCAGTGCTGTCCCTGCCTTCCTGCCTGTGCCTGTGTGAGGACGCTGGGTCTGGGATGCCTGGTCCTGGATCTTCTAGCGAGGAGCCTATAAAAGAGATGAAGGTGTACGCCAAATGTCACCTTCAGCAAGGCGTCATGTTTGGACCCTTTGTCGGAGAAGTGTGCAAGGGACAAATGCCAGCCAGCTTCAAATATGCCTGGGCTGTAAGTAGACTGGTTTGAGTCCACAAAAAGAAGCAGTTTAACATAAAGTTAAACTGCTTCTTTTTGTGGAGATTCCTCAAAATAATGCTGTTTTATGCTACAATCACATGTAAAAGTCCATGATATAATTTGTGACATATTCCATATAGGATTGGTCATAAATATGGTTGACATACACATTGCTCCCATCTCCAGATTAGGGATGATGCTTCTTTCATCTACGTCGATGCTTCTGATGAAAACAAATCCAACTGGATGAGGTGGGTAGTTTTGTAGTGATTCAAGTAACGTTTCTCTCTGAACTAAGTTTCCTTTCTCCCTGTGTCTTCATGTTTCTTTGTAATGCTTTAGTCATTTGTATTTTATTTATTATGTATTAACATTATGTATGCATTTACTCTGTGTTTTAGGTATGTAACATATACGAGCAGCGAGGAGGAACACAATCTGGTTGTCTTCCAGTTTTACCGTCACATCTACTACAGAGTTTCCCAGCCTGTCACGGAGGGAGCAGAGCTCAGGGTCTGGATTGGCAAGGATTATGCCTCCCTGCTGGGTCTGGGGATGGGTGAGTTCTGTCCCGCTGGTTCCTCTCATGTGATAGATATAGACTAACTGAAGTTTTTTTTCAACTAAGAGTAGAATTTAAATATAACTGTTATTCTCAAGGTCTTAAAATGGACAAATTACTGCTGTAAATACCTTGCCAATATCCTGTGCATTTGTTTTTGGTGGGACGATACAGGCGACAATGTGAAATGTGAGGTTGGAGACAAGGAGACAGCTCTGCGCCTCCTGCAGGACATCCAATTAGTCACCCTTCCAGAGCCCAGCAGCACTTCCCTTTGGTCAGATCACAGTCAATCACAGAGCCCCATGCCTGTCATCAGTGATGTGACGACAGTGTCAAACCCGGACACAGCTAATGAGCCAGGCGGGAGTTCTGGCTCTGCCTTCCCCTCCACCTCCGTGGTCCCCTTCCCGTCACCTGGCTCTCATTTGATGGAAAAGTATGATTTCATGCCTGGAACTGAGAAACTGCTGAGTAATCCGAACGCCACGCAAAACAGCCCGTGGTACTTTTTTGGGTTCGAGCCAGACCCAACCGGCCGGCCTCTGGACCGGAGCTCTGCGGTTTGTAAGCTATGTGTGGAGCATGTGGGCTGTGCTGGGGGAGCAGCAGACCTCCAAAACCACCTGACCAACAAGCACCACATCAGACCACGTGACAGTAACAAGGATCGGAGTCTTCTGATAATAGGTAACAATTACTGTCTGCTGCCTGTTTGCATTTCACAGTAGATTCAGTTTATCAAGATTTAGATTAGATGAGATTTCCGATCCATGAACCATGTCTGTGCTTCAATGTTGCCTGTTGCATTGGCTCCACAAGTGATTCCCTGCCGGCTGCTGTGCTAACTGGCTGACGGAGGCGTGTCTCATTGAGACACTCCTCCGTTCAGGAAATCCATTCCGCAGTTTGCAGCCAGCTAGCAGGCGAGCACTCAGCAGCATCGTGGCTAACCAACTTTTCAGCACAACATGTCCGCTGTGTGGAACTATTTTTCAATAGAAATACCCAAAAGCAAGACGGCAACGTGCAATGTTTGCAAAGCCGTTGTAGCGAGGGGCGGAAACTCCGCGACCTACAATACAACCAACCTAATCAAACATTTGAAAACGCACCACCGTAGAGAGTACGAGGATTTTTTAGCCAGGGGGCGGACATACAAAAGCAGGCGGCAGGAATCACCTCTGGAGTCATTCCAAAATAATGGTAAACTTCCGCCAGACAATGTGAAAGCTAAAGGGATTGCCGAAGGTAAGGCTGCTTAACTTCATCGTGCCTCGATTACCAACCGTTATCAATAGTGTTGTTATTATTATCAACAATAATGATAATAATATTAAAGCAAACAGGGCTCTGGTATCGCAACACTATCAGTATTTGTCAGATATCCAAATTCAGGTAGTAGGTAGGAAAAAGGTGAATCGGTCCATCCCTAGTTGTAATTGTTTTCACCATCATTTATGAAAACATTTTACTCATCAGAGTAATCAGAATAATGCTGAGATCTTGGAACTCAGTACAGTAAGAGTTTATCATAATATCAACCACATTATTTGGATATAAAACTAAAAATGAGCACAAGCAAAATGTTACTAATAATCTCCCAGTACTCTGGAAGACGGTGCAAACAGCAAACATTTATGCTGAGGTGGCAAGGGATCTCCAAAGTGATTAGGATTCATCATCTTAGAGCCATGTTCTTACCAAATTTGGTGCTAATTAATCTTATCTTGTAGATGCCTGTTGATAGTGCTGGAGGAAAAATCTGGAGACCACCAAAATTCTTAAGAGTCACTGTCTGTCTCCTTTTGTAGAAATGTATCGTCAAACTGTGGAAGATTATTTTCTGATTGAAGATTTGTTCTTTTTTTTTTTTTTTTTTTAACAACAGGTCAACAGCGCTGTCAGCCAATGATGGGTAACAGCGGTCTGGTCAGCGCATTCCCCCTGGTTTTGGCTTCTCAGGTGACCGATGCCATCGCCAACTTTCTTGTCATGGATCTCCAGCCTCCAGCCTTGGTAGACGGGGAAGGTTTCAGACAGCTGATCCACACCCTCCTCCCCTCCTGCAAGGAGCTCCCGTCACCTTGTCAGCTGGAGAACCTCCTGAAAGAACACCACACCAAAAGCAAGGCGAGCCTGGCTCAGCTGCTCAGGAGGAAAACAGGAAGTGGAGAAAATGAGGAGATATCTGACTACACTGCTCCCATTGAGTTTGAGCCCCGGAGACGCGGGCGACCTCCCAGCCATGGAAGGGAAGTTCCTTACTTTGTCACTTTAAGTGTGGATGTTTGGTCCCACAGCTGGCAGGGCAACATCGAGAGGTACCTCACCCTCTGGGCACACTACATAGACTCTAATTTCAGTTTTCAAAACTTGGCCCTGGCAACCCAAAGACTGACAGAGAGTGGGGTGACAGACTACACGCTTCGAGCTATGGAGACTCAAGTGAAAGCGATGGCACAGGAGTGGGGAATCTTCCAGCCCAATCTGGTCCTGCTGGGAGGGGAGGGAAGGAATAAGATGATGTTGAGGCCAATAAAAAGTGAGAAAGGTAGAGAGGCTGCGGGAAGCATCCCTCACCCAAACTCAACAACATTTCTGGAGAGGGATGACTCTGTGTCACCCGAGGAACCACATGGCTCTGAGCACAGCCATTCACGTGAGGGACTACCCTCTGTCCCATGTTTTTTCAGTGCTGTACAGGACTGCATTGAGGAAGTGATGTCACATCCTGTTATCTCCAAGACCCTCTGCCAATTCCAGGGTATTTTCTCAACCCTGTTCCTGCCACCTGCTCAGAACATAAGCTCATATCAGCATCACGTCCAGAGTCTGCTGCAGACCCTTACGAAACAAGACCAGGCGGATCTGAAGTCATGGGCTCATAGTCGGCCAGCGTGGAATAAGCTGTACCCTCTACTGAGCTTGCTCATCAAACATAAAAGCCTCGTCTGTGATATAGTAAAAGAGGTCAAAGGGGAGGGCTTGTCTAAAGATGAAACTGCTCCAGAAACCAGTTCATCTGGCAGCTGCCACGCAAACTCGACTTCCAGCACGTCCTCAGCAAACGTCACGATGCGTTCTGAGTGGAAGGCCATTGAGGACCTGTGTCTGGTCCTCAAACCTCTGGACGTGGCATGTCGAACCCTCGCCAAGGAGGTCTTCCCCCGTCTGTCCCTCATCAAACCCATTCTCATCGGCCTGCTCTCCCGCCACCTCGTGTCCCGGCCGGCAGATTCGTCATCCATCGTAAAAGAGGTGAAGAGGATGATGAGGCGGAACTTGGCCAGCTGTTACAATAACCCTGTCGTCAACAGGGCTCTGTGTGTGGCATGTTCCCTCGACCCCCAGTTCCATGGGCTCGGGTTCATGGAGGAGAAGGTGAGTCTTAACGTTTAAATGAAGGGAAGTGATAAGTGAATGGCTGGTGTCTGATTTCACTCGAGATTTTCAACCACGTTGGCGGCATGGCACCTCGCAGACGTTCATGGTCTCCACAGGATGTGAATGTTGGTTCATTCTGTTCCCCTCAGGATTGAATTGTAATAACTTTGGTGAACCCTTAACTTTCTAAGTAGAAAGAGTAGAGCCATCATCAGGCTGAAATTGTAATTTCTCCATTACTTTGGTTTATGACCAAATACCCACAAAACTAACTTTCCCATCAGATTTAAAATCAGGAACTATCTGATAAGATGACAGCTGAGGCTACTTTACATTTTTCAATCCTCTGTGCTTTGGACACATTTCGGTTCCTATGAAGAACTCACTTTCAAGCATAGCCAGAACTGAGAGATTACTGTTTCCCTGATTATGTCAATTTCTTGTGCATCTGAATGTTGTTTGCTATATGACATTAACATTTGAGGCTATTTTGATCTGTTGTTAAAAAACCTAAGTTTGACTACTCCCCACAAACAGTTAGAATACAATGTAATTAAATGATCAATACTTTGGAATAAACATACTTTTTGTTTTTGTTGTGATTATTTTCTAGGAGCAGACGGCCACTTTTGATTGGCTAAAGAAAGAAGCCATCAGGATTGTGAAGGAGGACAGGAGAAGGAGCCAAGGTAAGAAGCAGAGCCAGATTAAGAGAAGCCCTTCCCCTGGGTCACCAGAGTCCGAGAGTGACTTCCTGCGGAGGAGCAAACGCCTCAGAGAATCCCGCCCTATAAACTTTAGAGAGGTCATAGATGAAGATGAAGAGAGTGACGTAGGAGAGACCGATGAGAACGAGCCAGCAGAACCAGGCTCTCAGGGCGGGCTCTCTGGTATGGAGTTCCTGCTGGGAGACCTGTTCTGCTCTGCTCCCCAGAGCAGGCAGAGCTCTGTGGAAGAGTCTATAGACATGGAGATGTCTGTCTTCAGAGCCGACAAGGGGGCCTCTCTGGGAGTGGAGCCTCTGCAGTGGTGGAGGACGAAGGCAGTACAGTTTCCGCTCTTGGCCACAGTGGCCCGGGCCTACCTGGCTGCACCTGCCGTAGCAGGTAACGCTGCACAGGCCTTTGTGCAGGAAGGAGCAGGAGCTACGTACAGGAAAAGAGCTAATATTCCACCAGAAAGTTTGGACACCATCTTGTTCCTTCACCACAACCACATGCTCACCACTGACTCTGGGCAAACAGCAGTTAGGAATGATGACAGGAACAGTGTGTTTGAAAAGGTCTCATAAACACAGACACACACAACATTCATTCCTTTTTTCACACACTCTGAGTTTAACACTGTCGGATACTTGTGTAACACTTACCCTTATCAAAATTTCAACTTGAGTTAACATGGTGGGGAAAAAAAACACAGCACAATGTCTTCATCCAGGATGAAAACAGGATGCTGAGGTTGGATGGTCATATAAAAGTGTTACATTAGTGAGATTGGAGTTTGGGCTTTATATTAGATTTGAACATCCTTCAAATATCTAAAGTTTTATTGATACAAAAATCTTTTTTCAGTCTTAATTGTTATTAGGATCATTATGTGCGAGTAAGACTGATTTGATGTGGTCATTTTGGTTTCCTGATTTTGAGAATGACAGAAAAATCTTAAAACAGTGTTACTACTACTGATTCTACTACTGATTTACATTTAACTATGTAGTGTTGTAGTTTGTAGCACCTCGTGCCTTACCTTGTTTTAATACTCTCATGCAGTAGATTGAAAGATATTCCTATTTTTTTTATCCTTAATGCCAAATTGTAAGAAACATAAAATTGATTATGAGTGTGTAGACAGTCCTTCATGATGGTGTTGTGTAAAACTTCTGTCATGTGACTTACAACCTGTATTTTGTGTTAGGAATCAGTAGTATGTAGTAGAGTATGAATGACAACTCCAAAGACTGAATATTAACTCATTAACCTCATGCTGCTTTTTCTTCATGTTACACAAGGAATTCAGAAATTGTCAGTGAATTGACAATGGAACTTAAATCATAAATCAACTGATCGCTGAAAACAGTTTGGAGATGGAACAAAAACTCACTTTAGAACAAAATATGCCTCAGTCTCGTTTCAGTAAACACTGTTTATGCCTTGTTACTGTAGTTTCACACAGTGAAACCTAAAATGTTTTTTTTTCACACTTTTATAATGTACCTTTCAGGATTACATAATATACTGTCAACACAATGGATGAGGCATATTAGCACAATGTCTGTAATGTTTCAGACTGTGATGTTCTTCAGTCTTTTGCCTTACTGTAATGTTAATCTACCTGTCATATACTTTTTACTATTAAAGTATTACATTTGAGCAGTTTGTTTACTAATGTAATCAGGAATAATGTACTGTTTATAAACATGGTACAAAGTACATTATTTGTATAATGCATACTTTGACTTATATCAACATAAATGCAGTATAGTACTGAAATTTCAGTAAAGCACTCAGATAAAATGTATCCCAGTCAATTAAACATTTAATAACACTTCTTTTTAAAAAAAACATTTAAAAACTGATGTATCTGTCCCCACAATCCTCAAAAACATTTGAAGTAAAATCAGTGCACTTGGATAAAAGGACAAAAGTTATACAAAACACTGTAATCTCAATTTTCTAGTATGAAAAAAAAAATGAGCAGGAACAGACAGAAAAGTGTTTTACTACGTGAAAAGTAAAACTTGTAGACAAAGGCTAAAACACTTGCATTGCTATCTTTCTATAACTTGTCTTCAGCCAGTTTGGAGCCATTAGCAGCCTCAGTCTGGGTGTTGTCCTGCCTGCTCTGGGCTAGTTTCCTACAGTGGATGAAGACGTAGACAGGATGTATGAACACCAGCAGAGTCAGGACAGTTAGAGCAATGTCCACCTGGAACACACCAAAACATCACTTTATTTATCTGATGTCAGTTACACTATCACACAGTCAATTAAATTTTACATGTGGACCTATGTTTCATTTTGTTAATTCACTGACTACTACAGTGGCACAAACTGTCCCCCGAAATGTGTTCTTGCCTTTGTATGTCCTCCACAAAGTCGAAATACGAGCTTAGTGTCGCTGCCTTTGATATTCAGCCATTGTTCTTTTTTTTTTGTAAAATTACTTCATTAAATTTTTTGAGCTCTTACAACAAAGGGGTCTCCACCCAGGGCTCCTTTGACGAGGGCGAAGCAGGGGTACTGCAGCAGAGAGATGACAGCAGACATGGACATCACCAGGCCGTACAGCTTCCCAAAGTGAGAGGCTGGAAAACTGAGAGAGAGAGAGACGTGTCATTTCCACAGGTATGTCTGTAAGATAGCAAAAGAGTATAGCATCTGAACTCTGAGTCATCACCACGTTTCTGTCCAGTGTCTGCTGTCCTTCACTTGTCCTCTGAAGCTCACCATGTTAGCTTTTTTTGATGTTGTCAGAGATGTTCAATTAATTGAGGCTGTAGCTGAAAGTGTTTTCTCTCTTATGTGTCTCTCAGTCAGTGCTGGTGACAGTTAATGTCTAACCACTGATACTCTTTGCCAACACATTTGTTATGTTTGTATGTCTGTAAGCGTTTTCTGATCCCTCCCTTCCAATAGCACCCCAGCAGATATGATCTCACAACAGTGAAACACAGAGAAGTTAGTGCATCTTTGAATTCGAGTCATGTAGCTCAGCTCTTCCATCTTCACAGAGGATAGAGATGCCAGGTTAGAAAGTTATGCAAAAATTGGGATTGTTTTGGAACTTGGAACAACGTGGTGACATACTGCACGCCAAACATAAGAAAACCGCGCTAGCAAAGAGGAACAGTGTTTTACAGGCAAACACAGTGGCCTTAACCAGGTTGGTGGTTCCTGCAGGACTACTGTGTTTTAAAGAGTTTATTTTATTTTGTCCGCCCCTTGTTTGTGTATGTAGCTGCTCACGCGATGCTAATGAAGGCTGCATTTCCGCCATAGAGGAAGGAGCGATTGAGGACTTGAAGAGCAAAGGTGAGATACTGCAGAGGGAGGAGAGGAACGGAGGCGCACACAGAGAAGAACAGGCACTGCAGGGAGGTCAGGAACAGAGACAGAGCGGAGGAGCGCAGGTCCGCCTCCTGCTCCGTTTCTCCTACAGGAGGGAAAATGGTTAAGGAGGAATAAGTAAAGTTGCCCTGTTGCACACACACATATGTTTAGTTATAACACCAGTCACTGATTTACCAGGAGCCAGAGGCTTTCCCTTGTGTCTGTCCATGATGAGTCCGTTCCAGGGAGCACACAGTACTCCACACAGCTGGGTAATGGCAAAAGCGTTGGTGTACTGACTTACTGAGGGAGACAGAGTGGGAAAGAAGGAAGCAGTCACAGAGGGAAACAGAAAAAAAGATGAGTGTTGGAGTTGGATGGTGATAAGGAGAAGATTAAGAATAAAAGAAGAAGAATAAAGAATAAAAAGGCCAGTAAGAGAACAAGGAGAAAGCTTTAAATCACAGTCAGTTCATACGAGTGATAAAGAGCTTCAGTGATTTTTATAATCAGTTACCCAGGTTGGGGTCATTGTTAGCCAGGCGGTTGAGCATGGGGTTGAGTGTGCCAATGAAGAGGTAATGTCTCAGCTGCATGATGGACAACCAGAGCAGGTGCCACAGGAAGAACCAAGACAACACACAGCTCCGGAAACTCGCCACTAAATACATGAGCACACATCAGAAAAGAAAAAAAAAACAGAAGAAGATTGGTGGAAAACAGTGGACATATGATTTGTAGGCAGTTTTATCATCCAGCCATGGTCTCCACACGTGACATTGTGGATGTTGAGGAGAGGATGATAACAAAGAAGATAAGTACCTTTTCCAGAGTCTTGGGGCTCCGTCCCATCCTCAGGTGCTGGTGGCGTGTTGTCCCTCCCACTGGACTCCTGTGACACTGTCATCGCGCCCTCCCTCATCCTCTCAAACCTCTCCACATTGTAAGTGTTGGCCTTTCCACATTTCAGTCTGAGCATCAGAAAAAGTGGATGTATATGTCACATCTCATCCAAGAAGCTGATGTACACAACCTCAGAGAAAATAGCTGCTCCAAAGTTTCTGAAGTATTCTCACCCGTAGGTGTAGTATTGTGGCAGAGGGTACGGGATGTGTGTTACGGGCATCAGCAGGAAAGTCCTCACCAGGTGTATGATGCTACAGACGGACAAAACAAGGAAGGAGGAGCGGAGACAGATTCCCTGTTCATACAGTACCTGGAAAGCAGATGAAAAAAAAATTTGGTTAAACCTCATAAAACAAATAATAGCAATCTACTTTTGCTACAGTTTTTCTTTTTTAGTTAATTTTGTGTTTTTGACCACCACCAGTCTAGAGGACAATTTCAAATACAGCTAGAACATAAATGTTTCTATGTTTTACCTTGATGATGAGGAACACAGCAGAGGAGGAGTCAAAGGCACCGTTGTAGAGCGTGATGATGGTGGAGCGGTGCGTCGCAAACAGGTTGCCCACCTTTCAGACACACAGCATGGCATCAGTTAAAAACATGTAGGCTGCTGAAGTTTTCAAGTGCCGGGTGTATAATTTGTTTTATTTAGGATAAAGGTATGTTTCTGTGCTAAGATATGTAGGGAGTATTCACCTGCATGTTAGTTAGAAGGAGCAGAATTCCTCCCACAGCGATGCAGGACAAGGCAGGAAAAAGCAGCTCTGAAAATGCTACAGGACAGTGGAAGACAAATTCATCACACTTTATAATCCTTTAAAATTAAAATGTATTCCATTTCTTTTCAGTTGGTTAGATCTATGTCCACTGTGGTTGGTAGGTATAGCCGTCATGGTTTTTACAGGACAAGGAGGCATTTGGACAAACTTTGGACAAACTGGACCAAGACAAACAAACTGTAACTGGACATCTCATTTCACATTTTGTGCACTAAAATTGCTTTAAAAGAAACAGGGGAAGAATTCAGAGAGACAGGTTGTCAGAATGGAGACTTGTGAGCTATACAGCTAATTAGCTAATTAGTAAGCCAACTGCCCCACTAACTTCATTTGGCCACATTCAGTTCAATTTCCTGGATCTGAACTACAGTATTTATGACATTAAAAAGAGGCGATGTTTAAAAAAGTGAACTGCTTGAAAAGGTTACATGATGGTATTATGTGATGTGATTATGTGCATTGTATATGCTTGTGTGTGTGCTCTTGGGTGCAAGTACCTGCACTGGAAAAGGCCACAAGAAGGGTCCCAGTCGTGTACAAACTTCTGCAGAGAGACATACGACTGTATTTAGAGCAGCCATGTCCGTATGTCTCTCATTTATCCTCCAAAGCGTACGCACACTCAGATAAACACACACACTATAAAGCTTTGTAAAATTTCTTCACATAAAAACCACAGTAAAAAATAAGAACTGAAGATTTTCTTTTACTGAATTTATTTCATTTGTTTCACATGAGTAGGTAAGTTATCCTTCAAAACTACCCTGTTTAAATAGTGTTTTTTAACCAGCACACTCTCTGTCTTTGTGTATGTCTTGGGTGGGCTCTTTAACCTGATAACCTCTATCATGTGACCTAAAGATATTCATTCACATGCACTGCGAGCAGTAAATAAGTAACCCCAATTGTCAATGTATAACACAAAAAGCTCCAGAAATCAATATTCCTTGCTGTACCTTTGTGCAGAAAAACCCCCCACAACATGATTGTATGAGCAATACCACTATAAAATAGAGGACACAGTTATTGGTTTCCAACACTCACATAGCTGCAGATGTGTGCAGGTGTGTGTTCTTAGTGAAATGTACCATAGGATTTTAAGGGTTTGAGTAATTACTTGTTTCAAATTGTTAGTCTCCTGTTTTCTCTGCTGCAATAGGAGTAATGCCAAAGTAAGGCCCTAAAACTATGCTGTCTGAGGAGGTCTGCCTAAAGTCTCTTAAATTACTACTAAAGAATATATGACTTCACAGCTATAGTTTTTTTTTAACCAGGAGAAATAAAAATGACATGAACTTACATTCCCAGCAGCCTGGTCACCATGGTACCAAATCGATCAAACACGTAGCCATTGACGATATTCAAGAAGTTGTTGAGAAACGAGGCGATGGTGAAGACCAGGGAGAACTTCTCATCCTGTCTACTACAGTCTGTGAGTGCAATTTTTTGAGAAGACACCACTGGTAAGATACAAAAGTATTGCTATTTTAAATATTAAATATCAGAGACTTAGCTTAACTCTGCTATTTGAAAAAAAAATGTATCCTGCAACACAAGTACTTTATGGTATAAATTCATTTAAAGGTGCATTATCCAAAATTAAATGATCTCAATAATGAATCAAATGGGTCTGTGTGTTGGGATGTTCGTAGTAACTATTGCAAAACTCAGGCTTACTGAGCTGTTTAGGCTCTTTCAGCTCATTGTTTTGAGTTTGGCAGATAGACAAAATTAGCAACTAGCTGGTGAAGATAGTGTTAGATCATCAGGTGGCTGAAGAAAATGCTGCTCTGTTTCTGCAGAGTGTGTACTTAGAAATTATTTGCCAATACTAGCAACAACAACAACAAAGGTTACAATATGGCAGGGGTGTGCTATTGTTACCGTGTTTTGGTGTTTTTTTGTGCCCTAGTGGTCAACAACCAATATTTAAATGAGTGCAGCTTGAATTGATACTTTTCTCTGTTTTGGTGTCGGGCACCAAAAAGACTGATGTCCATCTGAGCTTCTCTCAGCAGGGAAGCTGAGCATCATCATCACCTCTGAAACCTAAACACCAGAGATGCTCACCTGTACTTGTTTGTGTGTCGTTGGCACCTGCAACACTGTCGCACAGCTGACTGAAGTACCCATCCTCCTTCAGCACAAACACCAGAGAGGCATAGCCAAACACCACACCGGCGAAGCACAGACACTCCAGCATCCCCGAGGCCAGAGTCAGCCGGTAGCGCAGCCTGGTGCCACCCTCATAGCCCTGCATGCTTCACTCCCTCACTCTCCTCGGGCCTCCAAAAGGTAAAATTTTATCCTCCAGTATGCGTCTCTACCTCTGAGAAGGCTGTAGTCACTCCTCCCCTCCTCCTAGAATTCCTGCCAAGCAGATTCAGGTCCTGAACTTTCCCCTCAGATCTGCTGGATTAATGTTTCTACAATACAGAACACAAAACGAACAGCTGTGAGGGAGACATTAACTTCTTTTTCATCTTTCAGCCCAAACAACACAGTATTATACAGCTTATTGTTCCATACATACATAATAAGTAACACAAGACTGAGCAGCACCTGTGTGGTTTAAATGGATTCTGTACAATTAACTATGTCAATCAATACACACCCTGCAATTCTCATTTTGTACAAACATCTTATTGTGTTTCTAAAGAATTATTTACAGAATGATAAGGGATACATTTTATACCGGCTTAGTTTGGTGGTGTAAAAATCTTTTATGTTTTATTGCTTTCATAGTGTGAAGATGATACCTAACAAGTCCTTGACATTGCATAGACGATAAAGACACCTTGGAGGGAGATAACCACGAAGCTTGCAGCAGTATATGATAAGCAGAGGTTTGCCTTTTTTTTTTTTCAGCAGAAACTTCTTAAACATATTAATACATTATGAATGAAAATGATCTTATAATTTAAACAACAGCAGCAACAACAATAATAATAATAATAATAATAATAATATATCAATATTAAAACTCTTAAAGGGACCATTTTAAAATAATGATTTTTTTTGGGTTATACTTTATGTACATTTTACTTTAAATATTTTGGTACTTAATACTTTTACTTCACACCTGCAGGGTGGATTTCCCCTTTTAAACTTTAGATACACTTTACAGTCAGATGCCCCTGATCATTTTCTGTCTCATGCTGAACTCACTCTATAGCACGAGGACAGCAGACATGACAGACAGTGCGGCAGTTATGGCCAGTCTGTAATCCAGATTAGACCATTAGGTCTTAATCTACACATGACACATGGCACAGCGTGGACACAAAACTACCACAAACAAGACGCTCAGAACGTGACGCTTACAGCATTTATCGCCAAAAAACGAACAACAAACAAAAACAAAGCTAAATAAACAAACACAACATTAAAATGAATAAAAAAGAGTGGATGTTTGATATCATAAGTATTTGCACAGTAACCAAACTACAGTGTGTGGATACGCTGAATGAACTCACTTTTGTTTTTGTACCAAACACGCGTCAGTCTGCCGACACCTGCTGTACCATTTACATGTGAAATGATGTTTACCTTGTCATTTCCAGGTGATCCAAATATCGTAGTCTTCCTGTGCAGGGACTCTACAGGACAGATGCACCTTGCACCGAGCCGCAGTTTGTCATGCAGAGGTGCGCCTCTCTCTCACTCTCTCTCTCTCTCTCTCTCTCTCTCTCTCTCTCTCTCTCTCTCTCTCTCTCCGTCTGTCAGAGATCCAGTTATAAACGCAACAGGTGGACACAGGGCTGGAAAGCACATCAACATATGGGTCTCTGTTATACACGCAGTAATTCTCATTAACAGTTTAATTGTGAATTATAGGCTAATCTCACGGATTCCCTATTATTTAGCCTAAGTGATTATAATAGCGTTCGTAATTCATCCATTCAGCCCCTGATACTGGAGATAAAACACACTACAGAACAATTAAACAATAAATACAATAAAATGTCATTAATGAGGTCCAAACACATGGTATTGTATGATGACCTGCAGAAAAATTGCAATGATTTTGTTTTCATGCTTCAAACTCCATGTTTTTATAATGATGATGGTGTTAGGCTAAGGTCATCGTGGTGGGATTTTGCACACTTTTGTTACTCTATTGAGTAAGTCAATATTACAACATTAATATTATAATTAATTATACAAATTAATAATAATTAATATTATAATATTAATTTGTAATTGACTTACTGGTAAAAATAAGTTTGTGTGCAAAAAAAAGTCTGAATTAAAAATACATTTATCATCTAATTAGAGTATGTCCCACACGGCTCTAATGGCTCCATCATTTAGGTTTGTCAGTAAAAATGCTGGGTTAACTGTGTGTCTGCAGGTCATCATACATCTGAATCCAGTCAAACTCTGAACTGACCTAATGCAGGAAAGGTATGGTTATCATGTGATTAACAGTATGTTCATCTCTGCCTCTACTCAGGAGAACTGGCATCATGGCATAACTACAGTCTATGGATAAAGACGACATTAGTGGAAAAAAATAAGAGACAATATGTTTGAGGGGTTTCAACTTGTAGCTTTATTTAATGGAAAACATAAGATGTTTTCTGATACACTGGAGATAGTCAAATAAAAAATCACATCATATTTATTATAAAAAATAATTTATAACTATTATTTCCCATCCTTGTTTTATGTTCATTAGTGATTTGTTGTAAATCAACTGAAGTGGTTTACACAGTGCAAAAGCACATAGACCTGACTATAACTGTTCTCTTTCACACAAAGGCAAATACAAATGATAATCTAAAGCTATATATCATTTGTATTTTTATTTTTATGTTAATGTTGAATGAACTATGAGTGTTGTAAAAGGGTTTGCATGAGACCCACCTATACACAATAATCACCCAACACCAACCTAACTCTGAAGCTGGCTTTAACCTCTTTAAAGACACTGTTCTAGTTTTCTTGTATGTTTTAAGGTCAGCCCCTCTTATTATCTCCTTACCCAGCACCAGTAGGCAGCTATTCAGTGTAAAAAACTCTGATAAACCCACAGTACTCCACCTACCAAGTACCAAATACCAGATAAAGCGAGCAGCAGATGAAGCTAGCTGGTGGATGATTGAAATTGAAAGGGAGCGCTCCAGAGTCAGTGTACATCTGGACCTCAAAACCCTGATCTGTGTGCTCACCTGGGGTGTGGAGGCCTGGACTTTGTGCCTCTCTTTTAATATGACTCCCAAGTTCAGTTGGATGGCCTCCGATTGGGGAAATACTAAAGAGATAGTGTCTTTCCACAGATTTTTTGTAGTCTGTGTGTGGACCTTCACTGACTTCTGGAGGTTCACTGCAGAACTGTGAGCTCTGTTCAGCTGCATCCTGATGCTGAGGACACTCTCCCACATGAGGACAGGTAGGTGACTGTACCAGAGGTCATCAGAGTCATTATTAAGACATGCCAGTGTTATTTTAGCAATAGTATTGTATGTTAACCTTTCAGCTCTGCTTGTTCTTCAGGAGCTTCCTCATGTTTAATGTTAACTGGTTCAAACTTGCAGTCTGCCGTCCCCAAGGTTCCCTGTGACACACAACATTTCAAAAGGTCTGAACTGTGCCACAGCACACAATGACCATCTTAGATTTACATCTGTTAAATCTTATCATAATAAGGCTGTTGTTTAAAACAAGTCACCCCTTTATTATGTTTGTGGTTTTGCATAACCTCTATCACCTCTGTAATTTCTATACACAGTTAATCTCAGGGACAGAAGGACTCACTACACACCACCAACTCTTGAGTCAGATATTTTCAGTCGGGTGGATTAAACAAAGCATTTGCAAGAAAAGTAGAAGAAATGGTCTGATAAGTTTAAGCCTTTTCCAGTATACAAGTATACAAGTTAGCCTTGTTCACTGACCAGTTACCACTGAAAAACAATCATTCATGTAGTTTGTTTGGATGATACGTGATCTCTTCAGGACGTCTTATCTTGTATCTGTGCTGTTGACTTGACTAAATAGGTTTAAATAGTCTGAACGAGCCTCACCTCCTCATGCTGTTCTGCAGTTTTTTCTTCATTCCTCCATTGTGTTTTGTTCTCCACCTGATCAGACCGCAGTTGAGGATCTCCTCCATTGTTTCCTACAATTTGGCAAACGCTCAATGAATGAAACTCATTCCACAGCAAATACTGAGATGACTTATGCTGTCAAACCAAAATCAAATTAAAAAAAAAAAAAAAAAACATCCAGCCAAGTAGAAACGCCCCTGATCAGTAGAAATCTTCTGCCATCTAATGTTCACACCTGAGATGTGCAGTTAACAGTAGGAGAGTTTATCACCGTATGTTGTGCTATAGCTTCAGTGGTTCTCTGTGATTATAGTCAGGTTATATCTGCTTATCGGAGACTGACAGCACTGGAAAAAGCTCCCTTTACCTTTTTTTTTAAACTTAGAAGAAATATGTTTCTGGCCCAGACTGTTTCTTCACCAGGCACAGGTGTACCTGTTGGTACAGCTTTTGACACCTTCTTTTTCTAAATGTAATTAAGCAAAAAATAAAATAAAAACCAGTATCCCAAAACAACACACTTGAATAGTAATAAAATCACATAATGAGAGTATTGTGCTTACAGTCTCTCTCATTGTTTTGTTAGGAATGAAATAATGGCAGTGTCAGAGTTTACAGTGGGGCAGATTCATTTCCTTTGCCTGGGACTCAAATTTTTTACCCATGACCCTAAACACACCCAGTAGCAGTCACACCTTACTTACTTGAATTTTGTTCACAACTGTCTACTGACAAGACTAAAGGTACGGCCTATAGGGAAGGCTGCACCGCTGAAGTTCAATATCAGCTATGAAGGGGCCCTCCATCTTCTAACCTTGACTTGTCAAACAACTCTCAACTGTTTTAGGTTATATTGTATTTCATATAGTTTCATATATTGTAAATGATTTTAACAATTAATCAATGAGCCAACATTTTTTTCTTTTTTTTACCATGAGAGACGAGGCCATGCAGGACGGCAGCATCATTACTGCTGTAAAGAACCTGCTGGTTTCTCGGTGTTGGGGGACATCTCTGTTCAGTGGGTGGTCAATAGGGGCCAGTCTACAGCCATGTAGGAACAGAGAAACTGACTTCAGCCTGAGCTTGTCCAAAAGTTACCCATGAGCAGGAGGAGGTGGTGGTGGAGACAGAACAAAACAGAGGCACCTCAGAATAACTCCGTGCTGTTGACATTTCTTTGGGCTGGGCTGCGGTGGGACATGGTGGCTATTATTTATAGGACTGTGTCTGCATGCTTGATAGCCTGCACACATCTTACTGTCCTGGGGCCCTTGCATGAAGTCGCTCACAGGACGCTGCAGCTTCTGCTGCTCCCTGAGGATGCACTGTTTCTCGTGGCTCAGCTCCACGCGGAGGACAGCGTAGTAATCACACACGAGCTGGTTGATCTCTGTTGCTGCGGAAGCTACCCGTTTCTGTATTATAATAATTTTCATTTGTATGTCTTTGCCAACATAAAAAACATGCAACAAGTTCTTATACTGAAACTTTAGGCAGTCAGTAATATTTAAGGACTGATTAAAAGTCCAATATGAGAATAATTACCTTGAACCATTCAATCAAACTGAACTCCAACCTCTATGATGCCAGCCACAAAGAGAAAACACAACAGCCCCAGGCACAAAGTCACTGCCCTGAAAAAAATGTCCTGCCTGGGTGTAAGATATTTTATACTGTCAGCCTTTGTTCACCAGTATCATTGTTGTAAATATACTGAGCTCTTTCAGTCTACCTGCTGTCAGAATTTGCTTTCAGTTCGCCTCTTGTTTCTTCAAACCAACACCAAACTCCAAGTGCTTGTGTTTTGCTGCTTTGCCCAGTTTCACACTTCCTTGACACGGTTTCTTCTCACGTCTGTGTTACACATTCTTCTTTACTCACCCTGTGTACTGCAGCTGACAAGAACATCCAGCAGACAGGATGTTTCATCAGCTTTCACTAAGACATAACTGACATTTCCTGAATAAATGATGATGGAGAGGATGAAGCACTTGTGACCCTACCCATGAAAATAACCTGTATGTTTAATAGAAGATTGGTGTTGGCCAATAGCAATGAACTCGTAGTAAAGTTCATAGCATTATTCAGATCTGTAACTCGGGTAAAAGTACTAATACCACAGTATAAGAATACTCCAACCAGACTCCAGTTCTTGTGGACACATTATGTTAATACAGGGGACTTTATCTGACAATACAGGTGTAAAAACCACGTGTCTACTTGGGTTTTGAAAGTTCAGTTAAACTGAAGTCTTTTAAAAAATAAAGCATTAGTACGGTATTAGTTAGGTATTATCAGCTAAATGTATTTAAAATACCAAAAGTGCTCCTTATGCAATGCCCCCTTTCAGAATATTATATATTATCATATTGTTCTTTTATTTTTAGTTGTTACCATTGGTGAAGCATTAATGTGTGAGCAGTATCTAAATGTTGAATCTAGTTATAGTTGAACACATTTTTTAGAGCTGAAATTATTAATTTTAATTTATCAATAAGACATAGGCGATTGACTCTGCAAAACTGACTCTGCTGGAGTAAAGAGTACTGTATTTTCTCTACTACTACTACAAGTATAAAACAGCATATGATGGAAATACTCAAGTAAAGTACAAGTATCTCAAGATTTTACTTAGTACAGCAAGGGAGTACATGTGTTCTGTCCATTTACTGAAGTGTCCAGTTTCCATTTTATGCTACAATAGACTGTCACACTAATACTTCATACATTTCGGATTGAAATATTGTACTTTTCATTCGACTACACTTTTTAAACAGTTACACTTACTAGCTACTTTTCAAATTAAGATTTTATTAGAAAACATGATTAGTTTGTAAAATAGGTAGAATTAAAACAAACAGTATGTACACCAGTGAGAATTAGCTCCAGCTCTGCTGGACTACAACAGAAAGGCACCTCTGACATGTCAGTGCATCAGTAGTGATAATCCAATAATATAACACTGACAGGGGCCATTCTGCTCAATGAGCACTTCCACTTTTGACAAATAAAACACATTTTGTAGTTAATACTTATGTACTTTCACTTAAGTATAAATCTAAATGCATTACTTCTACTTGTAATGAAGTATTGCCTCATAGTAACCTCATAGTATTATACTATGAGGTTAATCTGAATATTTCTTGCAACACTGGTGATTGTCCCCCAAATTACAGTAAATTCGAGTAGGACCACTGATGTTACTCTGTTCTCTAATAGTACTTCCATTTTGTGACCACATGAGGGCAATATCAGAACTTTTAAAAACATTTTTTTAAATTGTGGAATCTTTAATTTTAGAGGACATTTATATGGTATTTCCAAACAATGTGATGAATAATGTAACAATAATGTGAGGTGTTTTGGCTGAGAAAAACAAAGGATATTAGTGAATTCATATGTGTGAATGTAAGAGTAATTCTATAAACCTTCAGATAAAAAGGAAAGCTTCTCTAAAAATTAACCTCTCTTTGCTTTACAATGGAGGAAGGTAAATTAAATTATCAAATTAATATTTTTAATTAATAAAGAATGATATAATAATATTCATATTAATCTAAATCTTCAAGATTATATTATTGCTGTCTCCAATATATTTTTTCTTTGAAGTGATTAAGTCTTTCAATAATAGCTATCAGATAAATTCTTTTATGAAAAGGTAATATTGCCTGTAAGCCAATCCATATCATAAATTGCCCCCCCCCCCCCATTCTGTTCTCCTCTGCTGTTTTACTCTGCTCTTTCTCTTCCTCTCGCCTCCACCTTTTCCCCCCAGCGGAGAGGAAGAGCAGAGACAAGTGAACAACAATCCAAAGCAAGGAAGATAGGAAATTGCAGAGGTGGGTGTTTTCTCCGTCTTCATTGTGGGTGTTCTCGTCCTGCGGTGGATAGACAGTTTATTTGTTCCGTATCACGCCGTTTGTTCGACCACGCCGAGCTGTTTTTGTTGTCTCATCCCAACTCACTTCTTCTCCGAGCCTGCGGGTCGAGGTTTGGATTGTGTCAGCAGCGCAGCAGCAGCAGCGGTCGGGCTAGGCTAGGCCTGAATCCGCCTCGCAAACACTTATGGACTTTGAAAAGCAAGCCTAACAGTCTCCAGAATCGGTAATGACCCGCCTCTTGGTGTTTTGTGCTCGGTACAGCTGGCTGGGAATTGTTGTAGGTGGAAAGAGGAGTGAGTTTTAATTTGGTCAACTTGATTGTTGTAGCGCAGCGTTAGCAGGCTAGCCACCATAGCACAAGCTATTTTAGCTAGCATCGGTGTATTCCAGTCGTTAGCTTGATGAATAACTTATCTAGAGTGGGACTTGGGAAAAGTTGGACATGGCTTATACGCGCAGTTAACGGTCGTTTTCAAGATGACGGTTAAAATAGTAATTTAGCATGCTAACTGAACATTAATTAGCTAACATATCAGTTTATTACATGAATGATATGGTTTGTGGGTGACTTGGAGGTGTGCAACGTTATAAAATGACAATGACTGTTTTTCTGTCTGCTGACTTGAACTAAACATTGAAGCAGCAAAGTTTAACTAGACTTTACCGCCAGTTTTCTCCCACCTGGGGGGTATTCAGGACAGGTGAGAGTACACGGAAGTGACCGGCCAGCCCGCCGCGTCACAGACCGTAAACTGGGAGTCAAAGTCCAGCCTCGGCTCACTTATCAGTTTCCTATTATGTGTTGTACCTGAAACGCCCACTCTTTCCGGACAGTGGTGCTGCACGGTGCTTCTCAGGTGACTATGCTCGCAAGGTGTGTCATTTTTCCTTTGGAGTTTGTTCATTTTGCTGTATTTGCTGTGAAAACGCTCTGTGGTCTGCCAGGTAGAGGACAGAGGCAAGATTTGTTGTGGTGCTGTTGGAGGAGCAGCGGCACAAAAGCAGGAACCTGTTGTGTAGGTCTGGAAGCTTAGGGTGTGGTAAGGTGGCGAGCCTGTTTGTTGCTTCATTATTCAGTCCCTTGTGTGAGGACTTGAAACACAGACACCATCTCAGCTTACAGTTCCTCAGTGTGAGCGAATGCTGGATTACTCACAGGGACTTGGCTGAATCTGCTCACAGGTCATGGTATTCTGTAGTTTCAGTGAGACACACCAGCCTGAGACATGTTTGACAGCCTGTCTAAAGTAACTGTGAGTTGTTGATTTGCATTGATGCAGACAGCTGATCTGTAAGTTTCAGTACAGCATAGACATGCCTGGCATATTCCTCTAAATACCCTGAGGGCATGTCTGCTTTGACCTGTTGGATCAGAGATGGAAGAGATTGTGGGCAAGTTTGGACAAGCTATTTTCTCAGAAATGTCCCTCTGTAAGATGTAAAAAGGAGGGGCCAAAAAAAAAATTCAAAAGTTAGACATTTGTTTTGCTGCCTAGAATTTGTTCCTAGCCATTTTGTCTGTGGGGGCTGAAGTCTTGCTGCTCAGCCAGTTGTTTTAACCAGAGCTATCATTTGAGAGCCTCTGTAATGACGGGCTTTCAGAGCACACCACGGGTGTGTCCCTCTGACACACAGAAGCTGGGGTTTTCTTATATTTGCTCCTCCTCCCTGTCTGTGCTCTCTCTCATTCTCCGTTTATCTCGCTTCATGTCTCTGCCTCCAACGGTTACACCTGCAGTCTTGTTTTCATTTGAACGGTGAGCACGTCAGTACACTGTCCATGCAGGGGAGCACATGTGAGATACTACACACAGAGTGAAATCAAAGGGCACAGATTTTTCTGTGAAGCTGTGAAGCTCAGCTGTCTTACAGTACCCTCCCTCAGTGCTGGTGGTTAACTTCTTGGAAAGGTTGAGTGCCAGTTTGCATTTTTATGGTCCTCACTGCAGCAATTTAACCAACTTCCTTCTAAAGTGGCGGTCATGCTCTGTTTGAAAATCACCATTTGTAAATCTTTACCGACTGCTTAACATTAGTTTTTAGCTTGTTTGCCCATTTTTTGATAATAGTGATCTAGTGATCAAAACACTTTTACAAGTGTTTTGAAGTGAAGACTACAGTGAAAGACTTGGCTAGATGTGTAGTCAAATACAACAATATTTTACAGCTGGGTGACAGTGCAATGTTCTCGGCTGTTGACTTTCAGTGGACTTGTGATAAAAACATAATGCGTTACTGATTTACAAAATTCTGGTGTCACAATTAAATATTATGAGCAAAATGTGTTAAGAGTTTGGCTGAAAGTAATGCTTAACATCAGAGCCCAGTTCATTGAAACAATCTGAATACTCATCGGTTTGATTACTTTATATGTTGATTTTTGATGAACTTTGGCTATATTTACCATACTGTGATAGCGGTGTAATAAAATCATTATATTGATTTCAACCATATTCTCCAGCCCTACACTTTACTCAGTACCATAATTGGCCATTGTGGTAAGTCACACAGATGCTAATGGATCTCATCCTGAGATGAGTTTAGTTAGTAGATTATTATTTAATCAGTAGCCATAGACATTAAACATATGGCATTTGTTGTGTGACATAGGCTTGTGCTCTTTTTGTAAAAGTTCTTTGCAGAGTATTTAGTGACTGAGGTCAAATTCATCTCTAATGGGGTGTGATGTTCAAACAGGTTGTGTCGCTCATTGTTCATCTCACCCGGTGAAATGAGTATTAGTTTGGTCAAATGACAGAAAACTATAAATGACAGTGATTTTGATGAATAAATAACTGAAACGATTCAGCAAGTTAAAAAGCCCACAATTTGCTGCATCAGGTTTTTAAGAAATGAGGGTTTGCTTCCTTTGTGTATGTCATTGTACATTTAATATCTTGGACTGTTAGTTGGACAAAACAAGCAATTTGAGGATGCCACCTTGGCTTCTGGGAATTTGTGATGGGCATTTTTCTCTAATTTCTGTGACGCTAAACAATTACTGAAGACAGACACAGATTAATTAATAACAGAATGCATTAGTTGAAGCACTTCTTATTTAGTTAGATGTGCACATACTTTAACTCACTGGTCCATTTTTTTACTCTTTTTTTTTTTGGCCTCTGAGTTACAGCTGCCTCCACGTTTCCTTCCTCACTAAGAATAGTAAGTTGGTGTCCTGTAGATTAGGCAGCTGGCCTTGCAGAGGTCTCTGAACAGTGTGTGTGGAGCGTGAGTGTGGGTGGGCGTGTGTGCATGTGCACTCTCTCTGGTAGCTACCACTTTGTGCCCATGCTGCAGGCCGCATGGGAGAGGGGGTGGTGGTGGGACTTAGTTTTCGTGGTTTCAAGTCAGGATGGTAAAGACGGCAGTGGTTGGATATGGGCCAAGGTTAACACACAGCACACACACACACACACACACACACACACACACACACACACACACACAAGCAGGCCAAATCTCTGTGTGACCATTCAAATGAGGCTGAGTCAGCACAGCCTTTTGCCAAGCCACAACAGCATTTTACCATAGCTTCACCTCAGCTGTGTGTGTGTGTGTGTGTGTGTGTGTGTGTGTGTGTGTGTGTGTGTGTGTGTGTGTGTGTGTGTGTGTGTGTGTGTGTGTGTGTGTGTGTGTATAGGGGTGTGTGTGGACTGGAACAGAATGCATGTCAGCCTGCCACAACCACCAGTGACAAAGTCGTTGAAATAGCGATGATAGCATATGATAATAAGGGGATACACTGCAGTCACAATACTCAGTACTCAGTGGGCACAGGGTGATAGACTAACAAACTGACTGTGAGTGTGTACTTCAAAGTTTATGTAGTAGTGGATGCTGACCGTGTGTGTACATCTGTTTTGTGTGTGGGCTCAGGATGGTAAGTGGCTTAGCAGTGTAATTCCAGGGCTATCCCATTAGCAGACACGATTTAGCGTTGCTGCTAATGGTCTTACAATAGATTAATGACTAATTCCCAGGCTTTAAGTGGCTAAAGCCATTTAAAATTCTCTCACAAGCAACTGCACCCTGCCACAAGAATGTTAGCGGTGAGACTCGCATTGCTATGGATGTTGTGTGGGTCTGTCTGCCTGTTGCGCTGAGGCACAAGAGACTGTCTTCTTCTGGACTCTCAAAGTTGACAGAGCCGCAAAGAAAAGCTCTGGCTGTGGTACGTTGACTTATCTGGTGTGTGCTGTCAGTGCCTCATCGTCGTTGAAATTCATGATCCCTGTTGTAAAATTTGATGGCTGCTATAGGCAACCTTCATAACGCAGGAAACATTGTTTGGGGTCTCTTTTTTTTTAATGTACTCAGAGGTTACATATACCCACATGAAATCTTTCAGTTTGTGAGCATTATCCACTATAGAAGCACTTTGTTGGTTTGTGGTCGGTCGTCCTGATTGGGCCAGAGAACAGCTCCCACTCTCCCTTTTCCAGGACTGAAGTGTTTGGCTGAGAAGAAAAAAGTTTGGTGTGAGAGACGGATGAGAGCAGCACAATGAAAGAGTGAGGTGCTCCCTTATTAGGACAGCTTCCAACAGCTGAGACAGGATATGACATGCTAAATCTCACTGTGGAATGTATGACAATGGCTGTGTGTGTGTGTGTGTGTGTTTTTGTCGCTCAAGTGTGCGTCTCTCCGCAAATGTGTTTTATTTTCCACACAAATGGAAAGAAAGAAGAAGCAGTGTTAACTTCACCAAAACTCGCTGCAGCTCTGAGTATTCAAGGATAAAATCAACGTCAGCCACGCACACTTGCCGCCTTTATTTAGTCTGTGACCCACACACACAATCACTCGTCCTCACAGGGATGTGAACACACACTCACACCGGTGTGTGTGTGTGTGTGTGTGTGCGCACTCAGACCTAATACAGGAGTCTTTGTTCACTCTGCCAGTCTTGTGTGCGCGGATGGAGAGCAGATTTGATCTACATGAGTCAGTGAACTTTGAAGTAGAAAATGGTTTTTTCCCTGGTTTGGAGATGAGCCATGCTCATGTCATCCCGTTATTAGACAGACACTGCTGAAGTAATCTTCCCCAGATTCCTCATTCTTCCCTCACCAGTGTCCCTGCTGAGGACGTCTGGCTAAAAGCACTTTTTCACTGTCTTAATTTGGACTGGAGTGACGTTCACTTATTACCATGCCTCTGTAATTGAGGCTTAGGTCATCTGTGGCATGTGCTTAGGCCACATTTCCCTCTAAAAGACCAGTTTTGATGATTAAAATCAAACTTTTCTTCTTCTTCTCTTCTTTGCTGTAATTGCTTATTTTTTTTTCTGTATGGCTGCACAATAAATCATTGGTGTTTGTCTACCATGATTTATTGCTTCCATAATTAAAGGTTATGCAATTCAGCTGATTATTTTGAAATACACTTTTCAGTATGTTGTGATTTCTTGAAATGTCTATGTGTAGTGTAACAAGCACTGTCTTTACATTTGAATTCTGATTAAACTCTCTATGTTAGTAAAGGAGGTTAGTACAGGTTAACCCTACAGGTTAGTAAAATTAGGAGGAGAAGAATGCATTGATAAGCAGAGTGGAAAAAATGGATCAACTTTGTGGTTCATGAGAAAATCTTTCTGAATTTCTCTTCTGGATTTGTCTGATATCACCATAGTTTGATGGTAAACCAGATGGAGGTAAAGTTTCCCTAGGAGTTAAAGTTGTGCTCTCAAATTATTAAGTACTGATCATTTGTTTTTTATTAGCAAAGGTCTCCTAAACCTACCTGTTTCATTATTGTGCAGCTTCTTGTCTTTTTAACACTGATGTCAAGATGTTGTACCTTTCGACTGCGCCATGTTTTGGTCGCTTGCAATGTGTTTTTCTTATCCAGGAAATCTAATTGATTCTGCTACAGCACTCATTTACTCTGGATCTCTGAAGATTAGCCAAATGCATAATTGACCAGCTCCAGTTTTCAGTTTTCCTGCGATTTTAAAGCTTGTTTGCAGAGGTAATAGCTGCCAAGCTATAAAGAAGTTGCCCTCATTTAATCACCTGCTACAGTAAATTGTCATGGGTGGCCTGCGGATGAAAAGCCCTCCATGTTCTAATTAGTAAACTACACAAGGACTTAAATCATTTCTAGATGAACTTCAGCATTATTCGGCATTAAATACACAGGTACAAAAAAGGCCTTCTTTTTCCTCCGTGCTGTGGAGAGCACACACCCTCAGTTCAAAACACCTCTGGATTTTCAAATGTGGTGTAACCTCATGGTGCGATACTGTCTATGAATAAACCCTCCAAACGCTCTCACGTTGCTTCCCGCTCCCTTCCTCACTTTCTTTGCATCCTTGGAATGAAGAAGCGTTAACAAGCTCCACACGCTGCAGCTGAAAACATGCTGTAATTGTCTCTCGTCATGTATCTCACTTTCTTTCTATATTTAACCCTGCATAGCAGAAGGTGAAGAGATGCTCTGAAAAAAGTTAAAAAAAAAAAAAAAAAAAGTTTTCTTCCATCCCTGCTCTGCTGGTGCTCGTCTCACCTGGAATTTGAACTGAATAATCACTTTTTTTTTTGTAGATGAATTCTCAAGTAGTGAGCTCTTTCCTCATGCCTGCTGTTCGTCCTCGCTGTGTGTCTTGCTCTTGTTCTGTCTGTAGTCACGTTTTCCCTGTACCTGCTACTTTATCTCCCCGGTTCATTCGCTCTTCCCTCATTTATCTTCCCTTGCTTTGCCTCTCTGCGTCAGCTCCTGCTGCTTTTTAACCTCTAAATATCAACTTCATTAGCACTCCTTCAGTGTGCTTCATCTGCACTGTGCCAGGGGCCCTCCTTTATATCTGTGTGTACTTGGGTTTTTCAGTCTTGTTGTATGTCTGTTCTTTGACCGGTGTTGGTTGATTCTCTTCTTGCTCTGTGGTGTTGACCCTGTCCTGTCCTCTGATCTCAGCGTGTGAATGGAGCAGTGTGCGAGTACAGCCTCCCTGCTGGCCTCGGTGCGGGAGCAGGAGAGGCAGTTTGAGATGCTGAGCCGAGCTCTGGAGGAGGAGCGGAGATCGTGCGCCGGCACCCTGCCCCGCCCCCTCCCCAACATGCAGGTAACACGGAGCAAACCCCTGCCCCTCCCCCACCCACGCACATTTTCCATTGAAAAGTCCCTCGGAATCACCCTCCCTTGATCCGAGTGAGTCCATCCATTGTCATCTCCATGATCACCCCCATCCCATCAGTGTGGACTGGCAGGATGGCAGCAGAACCTAGATGAAACCGGGGGCAAAAAATACCTCCTCTGTGGATTTTAATCAGGCTGGACTTTTGATGCTTGCTTGAAATTTAGCTTGAGTTGTGCAAGTAGAAAGTTGAGTTAAATAAAGTGACTGAAGCACCTTCCAATGAAGCCTTCCTGAGGAGGTAATTTACACCCTCTTTTGCTCCTCTCAGCTTTAATAATGCATTTTTTCCATACTCCGTCGGTTTCTCAGAAACCATCCATGTCTCCTTCAGAATAAGTCTTCCCATCATCATCATCATCATCATCATTTCCCACCACCTGTCAAATGTAACAACACGGTGCACCCCATCATGTTTGTCTTGACTTGTCTATGGGCGCTTGCATGCAGAGAGATGATGTGCTCGATATTTAGTTTGTTGTGATATCCACCATCATGATAGAATTTTCCTTTGTAGCCACAGTATGCCAACCAGCTGGTATATTTATACTTATTTATTTCTGGTCTAAGAAAACCATCCCTCAACTGATTTTTTTTCAGTTGAGCAAAATCCCTTAACTAGGACCAGGGTCCAGTCAGACCTGTTCCATCAGCTGTGATTCTCAGTAAAAACCTTCGATACCTGAGTAAGTTTCATAGCTGAAATGTGCTGAGGTCTGTTTGCTTACACACCCTCTTTATCACCTGTGAGTCAGTTACCTGCTTCACAGAGCGACGAGTGACTTCACACCCTGAGTTCACCTCACAGACAGACGCGCAGGCACACACACGCGTTGCTCATTCTTCTGCTTCCGTATCGTCACGCTCGGTCATTAGTCTGCATGAATAAACCGGCATACACTTGTACACACATACACACTTTTGGCCCTGAGGCGACATTGAAACACTGTAATAACCATCTGGGGCTCTCCCACACGCTTACTTTCTCCCCTTGTTGTTTGTCGCTCTTACATGTAGACTCGCATTCATGAGGACACATCCCAGTCCCAGGTCATTCTTGTGACTGATAGGGAGCAGATATATAGGTAGAGTGTGTGTGTGTTAAAGTGAGAGCAGGAGAGAAATGTAACTTGTGCTGGTTCTTATCTCCGTTTGTGTTTACATAGCCCAAAGGCTTTGGCATGCCTCTCCCAGGCACTGCAACCCAACCGCACTTGTTAGTGACAGGTTCCCACACGTTCACATCTGCCCGGCACTTTCTACTATTCCCTTTGACTGAGTCCTTATCTGCACCAGAGGGTATTTTCATTTTCTTAATCTATGGCTTGTATACTAGTTGCTCCTCCCGAAAGTATTAGCTCCACTTATCTTCAGGCAATTTCAATTTTTAAAAAAAATTTTTTATACTTGAAAATACAACGTTTTTGTCAGTCTGAGACATCTGCATGCCATCCTTGAATCATGGATGAGCAGTTCCCCTCTGGCTGTGCCTCTTCATCCCCTTATGTTGTGGAGATAAACTTCCAGAGATGGCTGTGGGGATACTTAGAGCTCCCCCCGTGGCTGGAATGGGAAGTGCACCACACCCGCTGGCACTCCCAGGCAGGCAGGCAGGCAATGCTGGTGGTGTTGACGCTAGAGAAGGAGGTTTTATTTCTCTGCTTGTCTCTCTCTCCGTGGGTCATTATTCATTTCATTACTGACTAATTGTGCTCATCTGTTCATTCCATCATCATAGTTCATTTATGTTTGCACAAGTTTGTTGAATGAGTGTGTTCCATTCAGCTGCCTCACTGTTTGTGTTTAGGGGTG
Organism: Toxotes jaculatrix; assembly: GCF_017976425.1. NCBI lineage: Eukaryota > Metazoa > Chordata > Actinopteri > Toxotidae > Toxotes > Toxotes jaculatrix. The sequence continues at coordinate 24,074,902 of NC_054397.1, read as the reverse complement.
AAGAGAGCATACATGAAAGCCTCTGTGTGTTTGTGTTCATGTTTACATACATGTGGAGTTCATGTAGTGTCATTCTTACAGTCCATGCAGACGTTTAAGTGTGAAACACACAGAAAACTGCAAAGTGTTAAACTTGATGTTTAAAAAAAACACCATGCTTGTTAGACTGTCATTAGCTAGCTGTGTCACTATAACTCAACACATTAGAAAAAGATAGAGCAGGGTTCTATTTATTTTTAAGCTTCAGTGCAACATGAAGTGCCTTAGCATCACAAGATAAAGCTGGAGGTCATTAAAATTCAAATGAAAGCTGACAACAGTTGCTGCTTTCACTTCTGGTGTTTTATTTGGTCATGTCTGCACATGAGGAGCTTGTCGCCCTGGAAAACAGTGATATGATGTGATGTGTGTGTGTGTTTTTATACATGCACATTTATTCTTTTATTCTAGGCTGCGTGCGTGCGTGTGTGTGTGTGTGTGTGTGTGTGTGTGTGTGTATGTGTGTTGAGTCCACTCATGTATTTCTTTCTTTCTGCAGAACGGACGCATTCCTTGTGATGCAGACATAGAGAGGCTGACACTGAACGAGGGTTACATCAACGGGACACATCACGTAAGCGCCCGTCAGAGCGCACTCAATTTCAGGTGTTCAATTTTTGACACGGTTAATCCCAAGGATACCCCAAGTGAAACCTATGTTTGCCGTTTCTCTCAAATGTGCGTGTAGTTCAGGATGGAGCCTGGTCAGGTGGTGCAGGAGACGTACATGGTGGAGGAGGAGCCCCAGGAGTCCACACCCGTTATCTCCGTTGAGACCAGTGAAGATGGAACCACTCGGCGCACAGAAACCACGGTAATATAAGATCCAAATAGAAATACTCTTTGCAAAATGTGCAGTATACAGCCCTGCTGAAGTGTAAGACTGACATGCTGGCAGAAATGGTTGCAAATGAGTTTTGTCTCGGATCATTTTGCAGGTGTTACGATTTAGTGGAAGATTTCCCTTTGGACTATATCTCTGAAACATACAAATTTCCATGCTTGTAAATTGTCAGCATTAACACCTTGTCTCCTGCCTCCTTTCTTTTGCTCTATAAGGTAAAGAAAGTAGTAAAGACCACCACTACTCGCACAGTCATCCCCTCCGTGTCAGACACACTTTCTCTGGATGGTGGGGGTTCAGTGACAGGTGTGGGGGGCTACACTGCACCCATGGACCGAGTCTACAGGCAGGGACCCGGCGGAGGCATGCCTATGGACTACCCCACTCACACTGTGCCCAGAAACTACCACTACGGACCTCCGGGCTATGACGACTACCGCACTGGACCTCCATCTGAGACCTACGCAAGCCTTAACAGGGGCGTTCGCATGGATGATCGCTACAGGTACCATGTTTGTTGAAATCATGGCAGAGTAGACACCAACTTCACAATTTCATTATATAATCTTTTAACCAATATTTCCCCTCTTTTCGGTCTGTTTCTCTCTCCTCTCTAGACCGGTCCATCCAGATGGTTACAGAACTCTGGATCCAAGCTACAGAGCTCCCAGCAGGAACCAGCTGGACCCGTATGCTGCTCAACCACAGGTATGTTCAACGATTATTGCATCACTTGCTTTGGAGCTTTGCTGTTAGGAGGATTTCAGATTATAACTTGGTGTGCCAACACTTCAGGATTATCTTGCTAAATTTGGTGCTTTGTGTTCATGCTGTATCAAATTGGATTTCAATAGGTAGGCACCATTTTCCTTTTGGCTTGTAGTTTGTATTAGTAGACACTAATTCCTGCCACTGTGTAGGTTGGACGTATGGGAAGTGCCCTGGAGCTGTCCTCCATCCCGAGGTTTGTTCCAGAGCCTTATGGTCTCGAGGATGATCAGCGCAGCGTGGGCTATGATGAGCCTGACTATGGGATGGGACACCCAATGCACTACAGCACAGTTCCCCGCAACCACCACGCATTCCCCCATGGGCCCCCACGCAGGACTGGGTAAGTACTGTGTGTTTTTGTGGTTACTCATCTGTGTAATACGGATGACTAACATGTAGATGTATGTTCTATATCTATGCACTGTGTGGTAGAGTCTGTGAGTCATCTCTGAGTACTCAAGGACCCAGGATAATTTATCAGAACAACTTAAATGCTAGATGTCTGTGTGTTGTCAAAAAGTGTGAACATTCACAAATGTTCCTCCCCTTCGTCCTCAGGAGTTATGAGGGCACCTTGGACGGTGACATGAGCGGCCCAGGGGACATGTACTATTGGGGTGCAGGAGCACCTCTAGCCCAGGGTGAAAGAGGAAGCATGGCCTCGTTGGACAGCACTCTGAGGAAAGGTCCAGGTCCCAGTGGCTGGCGTCAGCCAGAGCTGCCAGAGGTCATCGCCATGCTCAACTACAGGCTAGACCCCGTCAAGAGCAACGCAGCTGCATACCTGCAGCATCTCACCTATAAGAATGATAAAGTAAGAGATGCACTTTTTTTCTGATTTAGGCTTTAGCATCTAACGTGACGAGACTCGGCCACAGCTGACTGCACCATTTTTGATGTCTTTAACAGCTTTCATAGCAAGATTTTACTGGTGGAAAATATGATAGAGAATGTTTTTGTTTTTCTTAATTTTGCTCATTTAATCAAAAGAACTGCAAAAAAGAGTGTGGATGGGAAGTTTCTTTCTGAAATTGCCCACCCAGGTCTTTTTCTTTAAGATTTTTCCAAAACATAAGTTTGATTTGCCGAGCTGATTGAAAACAATAATCTGGACTTTACTTGAACCCCATCCACATCCACTGCTTACGTCTATCCTTTCGCTTTCCAGGTGAAGTCTGATGTGCGTCGTCTGAAAGGCATTCCAGCTTTGGTCTCTATGCTTGACAACCCAAATAAAGAGGTCAGTTCATTCCTTACTTTGTTACAGGAGTGTTATAATTAGACTAGGTGGGGTAAAAATGAGGCTTAGGGGATGTAGTGTATGTCTTATGTAATCCTCATAAAATTAATTGGCCTGAGACCAGCTGTAAGGACAAGGTGAAAGTGAAACTCAACCTTAATACTGAATGAAAGAGAAGTAGAAATAAGCATTACGTGCTTGGCTTCTCTTGGTTAAATCCTGGAGGTCAACGTTTGTGCTAAATATGGTTTCGGCCAAAACATTCTGTGGGTTTTTTTTTTTTTTTTTTTTTTTCGGTTCCCTTTCATTTAGGCCAAGCTGTGGCAAAGTTTTGCTGATGTTTGTATGGGCATTACCAGGCAAACCACATCATGCATTCCACTCTCGAAGCAAAGAAGCATCTTAATTTCACATTTCATGCTCTATGGCCAGTGACAAGTTTTGAAGTCTGGTGTGTGTCGGATGACTTGCCGACTGGAGAAATGGGTCAGACATCAACTGCATCCTCTTAACGTTTTTTTAAGTGGTCAGAAAGACTCCACGCAATTTGTTTGTGTGCGCGTGCATAACTGTATGCGTGTGAAAAGCTAAGATTCAAAATAGGACCAAGAGAGTGGTGTTATAAAAACTTTTTCAAAATGTATGTAAAAAGTGAATCAGAAAATTGGTTGTAGGATGCTGTGAACTTGTGCTTTACTTTAACATCGCTTTATAGTGAAAATATGTAAGAATTGTGGCCAACTAATTCACCATTAATTATTGTAAATGACTTGCATGAGTTGCCCTGCTAAGGCCTTTGTAGTATGCATATTGCAATTTATCCTGTTTTCTACTACGGTGCTAAATCCATGTGTGCGCTCTCTTAAGTGGTTCTCCATCATGACTAATTGCTCAATAAACTGTTACTGGGTTTCTGTAATAGGTTCACTACGCAGCCTGTGGAGCTCTAAAGAACATCTCGTATGGAAAAGATCCAGACAACAAGATCGCCATCAAGAACTGTGATGGAGTGCCTGCTCTGGTCAGGCTGCTGAGGAAGACCCACGACCAGGACCTCACTGACACTATCACAGGTTAGAGGCACATGCGAACACACAACCTATGTAAACACGACTGTCAAATGTTGGCTTGAATTTTTTTTCACCCTTAAATCTTTATCGGCAAAAATAATGAATGTTCATTCACATGAAACTGTAAACAAGTCCACAATAAATTGAAAGTACAGCTTCAAGTTACTATTATTTTAGTTATACATTAATCTGCCAATTATTTTCTCAACATCATGTTTGTTTAAAAAATGACTTAAGCAATTAATTGATCTTAAAATAATTGCAGATTAATTTTCAGCCAATAGACTGATCAGTTGATTATCAGCTAATTGTTGCAGCTTTAATCAGAAGTTCTGTGGCGGCCATCCACGAACTCCCCCTACGCTTCATTTAAATTCACAGAGATGGCATTTCACACACATCAGGAAATGTGACTATCCATCTACCAAGCTGTTATTTTCTAGAGGGCTATTTTTAAAGTGACAGTTGGCAAGAGAGCTGCATAACTAAATTGAGCAATTTTGAATATTTTTAATCCTGCGCTTTTCCCAGGGACCCTGTGGAACCTGTCGTCTCATGACTCTGTGAAAATGGAAATTGTGGACCATGCGCTGCACGCCCTCTCCGACGAGGTGATGGTGCCCCATTCAGGCTGGGAGCGAGGGAGCAATGGAGCAGGAGGCAGGGAGGAGAACTGCAAGCCCAGACACCTTGAGTGGGAGACGGCCCTCACCAACACAGCAGGCTGCCTGAGGTAGGGAGGGAAGGATGGAAGGATATAAGAAAGGAGGGGGCAGATGAAGAGTTAACAGCAGAGGAGCAGAAAACACAGCATGGAGTGGTTTTTAATGGAGAGGAAGGAAAGTAACTGTGTTCACGTGAAGCCTTTTATGCTACTAATCATCAGAATGATGGTGCAGTCAGATCAGTTTTATTTGTGCTTTATGTAACGTGTTGGTAATAGTAATCTCCATATTATAACTGCGCTAAAATATACTGTTCTAAAACTATATTTACAGCAGAGTGGAATAAGCCAATGAGCACCGTGCACTCAATGCAAGTGCATCAAAAGTCTGTAATGGAAAGCCTTTTCTATGATCACTAGCACATATAAACAGGATATCTCATTTTTAATTTAAATAGTTCTCATTAAAATACTTTGGGGTTAAATGTCAGTTATTTATTAAAGAAGAACTTCTGGCTGAATTGAGGCTTCACAGCGACTGGGATAGATCAGGAGAGGGGGGAGAGTTTACAGGGAGGGGGTGAACAGAGGACAGTGGGGCATTGACTTAACCAGTGTAAACAGTATGTTCCAGCCTCTCGGTCTGTTATCTATGCATTCCCCTTGGCCACATGGTCAATTACAGTGCTCACTTGTGGGTGTAGAAGAGTATGTGTGAATAACTTGGGAATCTTGAAGACTTAAAAAGTTTGGTATTTGCAGAAAAGGTCTGGACAGTATCATTCGGTGTACAGTATGATCAGGCCGTGGAGTTAAAGCTGATGAAATAATGCAAAGTCATACTGATAATGCACCGGCTGTGTTGATCTTGACTCAGCAACATGCAGATATTTCATTGTATCTTTTATTAATTTGTACATTACTTTGTCGGGTGCTCGTTGGTTCATGCTTTTTTTTTTAACCTGTATTTCTCATTTTTATGCAAACTCAGCATTAGCACTGATGTCTATTCTTCATTGCACCTTATCTACAAATAGGAGAGAAACATATCTTTCACTCCTCTCCACAGTGTCAGTTCAGTGGCAGGGCAGCTGCACCTTACTCCTGTATTATTCCAGTGCTGTACTTAAAAACTCATGTTTTAATGTCTTTGGCCAATATTTAACATCAGATTTCCACATAGTCAGAGAAGGGTACGAAAGACTCAAGGAAATCCTTGCTTGACAGGTTTTGTAATAAAAGATGATGGTGACGAGTTTTAGGTAAATCCAGTAAAATCTGAAGTCTAGTGGAGCTGTAGAGGTGACATGTGATAGCTAACTTTCTTATGTCTGCATCTGTTTGCACCTGTGTGCCTCAGCACAAGGCCGATCCATGTGGGTCGATCGAATACGTTATTTGCCAGCATTTTACAATGAGATCAGCAATGAATGTCATAAGTACACAAGATGTGCGTGAGCTTCATGCTTGACACAGTGGAAAACAGGTAGTAGCTGTTCAGATAGATATGGAAACAAATGAAATCTAAATTGTGTTGTTGATCAGGTTCATGGTCAAACAGTTCTTACTTTCTCTTTAGAAAGAAAAAAATGTAGAAAATTTGGGGAACTGTGGACCTCTTCTGTCCTGCAGTCCTGATTTGATTTGGTCTGTATTTTAATATTCTGAATGTCGGCCCACTGCAACATATAAATAAACTTCCTGAACTGTGCAGTGAAGTGAAATCAGTGCCCCCTGCTACGGAGGGGAGTGAGTCCTGTTATTGTGTGAGAGGGCGTGTCTGTCACTAGTGAAAACAGGCCCTTCACAAAAGGACCGAGGCTGAACATCATTCCACAGAGTTTTCTCCTTCGTGGTCTTTTCTTTACGCCCCTTCTACATCAGTGAATGAAGAACTAGCTGGGTGTCAATTTTCCATCCATCCGTTCTGTTAGATCTTAAAGTTTGACCCAATCACAGAGTGAGAGAAGAAACTGGTCCAGATCTGTAACTTAATCTGGTCGAACTGTGCTCTCTTTGTAAAGCAGAGGAGAGGAGTTTGATTCAGACAGCTCTTGTAGGTGTGTTAGAGGATTGTGTGCTGGAATCCTTTTGTAGCGACTCTTTCCTTTCTCCTTTAACCCCTTAACTGCCTTGTTTATTTCTCCAGCCGTTCACACTGCTAATCCTTCTTTTGTTTTACATTCTTGTTTCTCATCCTCTCAACTTTCAACTCGTCTAAAGAAATGTGAGTTCGGAGCGAAGCGAGGCGAGGAGGAAGCTGAGGGAGTGCACAGGATTGGTCGATTCCCTCATGTACATTGTCCAGTCCCAGATCGACTGTAAAGACGTCGACAATAAGGTATATCAGTAGCATTTTTAAAGAATAATTGAAACAAGATATGTAATCCTCTGCAAGTGATGATACACTTATAATGAGAAACTTTGCAGGTTGAGAGTTTGAATTTTATTAATTCTTCATTTTCACCTTTCTTTTTTCCACTCCATCTTTTTCTGTCCATCTTTACAGTTGATAGAGAACAGCGTGTGTTTGCTGAGGAACTTGTCTTATCAGGTTCATCGCGAAATTCCCGGCTGTGAGCGCTACCAGGAGGCCGCGCCCATCAACCAGGGCCCCGCCCCTTCTAGCCAGAAGGCAGGCTGCTTCAGCTCCCGCAGGGGCAAAGGTGAGGGAGGGAGAGGGATACTGTATTTGTTCAGGTCTGTAGGAGGAAGTGTTTAGAGGATTACAGTGATGTCACTGTTGTCAGCTGTGTCTTACTCTCGACTAAAACTGACGCACACACATACACACTTGCACAAACAAAACCACTGGCTTGCACAGGAATGTTTGCAATTTCCCCAACTGAGAGAAGGCTCATGCTCTGTTTGTGTTTCACTGAGAGTATTGATTTGTTTTTTTTTCCCAACTGAACTCCCCCTTTCTACTGTTTTGTCGATTTGCCAACGTTATTATAAAATTATTTTGCAGCTCCAAAGACCGTCTAATTCAGATACTGTATCCTGCTGCGAGCATCCTGCTAGCTTTCTTTTTTTGAGATTTTGTTTTTACTTGGATATAATGGAAATATTTTCACATTTGAGAAGCTGAGTAAGATAATGTTTTGCATTTTTGTCTTGTAAAATGACTGAATGAAATAATCAAAATAGTTGAAACAAAAACCACATACATGTTCACTGTCATTACAGTTTCACATTGTGCCAGATTAGATATTATGTGATATAAAACACAGAATTATACCACTACTGTATCAAGGAGAGGATTGCATCAGCGTGCCTGCTGTGCCTGATAAAGATGTGATACTCATTGGGGGGAAGAAATGTCTTAGTTCACTGGAAATCAGCTTATAGGTTAAGTAAATTGCTTCTCTGTGTTATTTATTGTGTGTTTATAATTTTCAGGTGTGTTGCACAGAACTTTATCACAGTAGCAACCTTTCAAACTGATATTGTCCAGAGCAGTCAGGATGTGTGAATATGAAAACCCATGGTGTGTGCTTTGATTGGCTTTATGTGGCCTTCGTACTTGGCATGTCACATTGCTGATTCTGTGTGGTGGCAGCAGTGCTGTTGGGATGTACTCAGGTGTTGACTGGGTGGCTCAGTTGTGGCTGCTTTCCTCTTACTTAAATGCTCTCTCTTCCTCCTGTTCTGCCATTTTCCTCCCTCTTCACCCCTTTTTCCTCTCGTCCCTCCTCTCCATTTTCCCGTCTTTTATTGCGCTGGGCTACAGATGAGTGGTTTTCCAAAGGTAAGCTTTTTACCTCTGTATGACTGCACTTTGCTTCCGCTGCCTGTTGTTGTCTTAGTGCTAGCAGCAGTAGAGTAACTGTAGCTGAGCTAACAGGTCGAAGTATTGTCTTCGTACTAACATGCACGCCTCCTTCTCACTGTGAAAGTTACAGTGAAGTATTCGGTTTCTGTTTTCCCCTGACAACATAAATCTAACCAGACTAAAAAATATACTGACAGTAGATTCAGTTCTCTAAAATAAATCTGTGATATTTAGATTTTATGTGTGTGTAAGACTGTAATGTTGGTGTTCTTCAAGGAAGGAGAGATGAGGATGCAGTTGCAGATGTAATTGACATTCCAAAGAGGACCACGCCTGCTAAAGGTAATGACCGACTCAGTCAACACTTTCACTGTATGCAAAAAGAACATTTAATTTGCTCACATTTAATCTTTATGTTCCTCCTTCCCCTCTGCCCCTCTTTGTGTTTCCACATCTGTTGCGTCTTCTCGTTTCCCATCAATCACTCCTGCTGTCCTCACTCTTTCTCTACAATTCCCCTCGTTCTCCTGCTGCTCTCCTCCCCGCTCTCTCCCTCCGTCCTGTAGGCTACGAGCTGTTGTACCAGCCGGAGGTGGTCCGCATTTACACCTCTCTGCTGAAGGAGTCCAAGAACCCCACAGTGCTGGAAGCCTCGGCCGGAGCAGTTCAGAACCTGTGTGCTGGCCGCTGGACTGTAAGAACATCTATTTATTATCATGCTTCTCCATTTTACAGCACCAGCACTCCCCGTGCTGAGTAACCGTTGATCCAGATTGTGGGAATCTGAGCAAACATGAACATAGATATTAGACATTAAGTCATTCAAATCAAGGCAGTTTTGGAAGTGGATTAAGGCGTTGGTACACCCCCGCTTTCCCAGGGCCCGGGTTAAATGATGACCATGTGACTTTCATATTTGTCTTTTCTTGGACCTTGCCCATGACCTTACTTACCACAGCTCTGACCTTGCCCTGACCTTTAAAATCCACACATTACTGGAGTGGAAAAAAAAATGAATGTTAATACCTGGGTTTTTGTTAAAGGAAGCAAGTCTAGTCGTGAAAACTCTGAGGCTAAAATCTGCTGTGCATAAGATAAGTGGGAGAATGGAGTAATCTGGGAAAATTGGAGTCAGAATACTTGCTGGTACACACCTTCAGTAAGTGTCCATGATGCCAAATGCTATACTTATAAATGCCTCCAACATGAATACAGCGTACACCATGTCCCAAAAGTTTGTGCACCCCAGTGGGCAGCATTTTTGTCCTTTCGTCTCCAAAATGGGTTGCACCAGGTCAGCCAGGTGTTGTGAGGTTGTTTAATTAGTTCATCTGTTTGTGATAGACCTATAAATTTCTTGGTTGACCATGAAGCATGTCACTGAGAGAACCTTTTTGGTAGTGTTGCCACAATGGCCAAACAAAAATCTGGAAAAGCTGCACTTTCAAAGCCTCAAGCCATTGCCTTGCGCAGGGCAGGGAAAACTTGCAGGGAGGTAGCTCAGGACCTTGACAGAAGCATACGATGGGTGAAGAAGTGGTGGCAGAGATACCAGAGTTGTGACTCCCTTGAAGACATGCCTCGTGCAGGTCGCCCCTCAGTTCTGAGTTTGAGGGCCAAGGACCTCATCTGCAAGGCCAAGGGAAAGAGATACCAATCCTGCCACAGACTCAGTCGAAGACTGAAGAATCTTGGCGAAGCAGTCTCTAAGAGTGCCATCCATCGTTTTCTGACTGAGAAACTGGGTCTGAGAGCATACAGAAGACAGCGGATTCCTCGCCTTACCAAACTGCAAAAGGAGAAGCGGCTTGCTTTTGCAAAGAAGTACACTAAAATGACCCCAAGAGACTGGGAAAACTGGGTTTTCTCTGATGAGTGCCCTCTCTACTTCTTTCCAACTCCCAACAGCCAAAACGACTGCATTTACACTGACAATCGAATGGAAGTACCACCTTCTGAACAGGTCAGGTTCAGCGCCCAGTGCATGGTTTGGGGGGCGATGTCATCTTCCAGGCTGTCTGAGCTGCATGTTGTACCCCAGTGCACCACCACCAACGCTGAGTATTATGTTAAGAACATTCTCCAGTCAGTGCTACTTCCCATACTCACCAGAAGATGTTCAGCTAGGAAGATGTTCAACAGGCGTGCGGAAATGGTCTTCATGCAAGATGGTGCCCCCGCACATACTGCTCGTACAACTCAGCAGTGGTGTTCTGAGCAGCTTCCTGGCTTTCTGCACAAAGAGGAATGGCCACCCAACTCCCCTGACCTCAACCCGATTGAAAACTGCTGGGATATCCTGAACAGTCGGATCTTCCACAGCCCACCCCCTACCACCATGAAGCAGCTCAGTGCGAGTGCTGTGCGGGAGTGGGGCAACATTGAGCTTTCTGTTCTAAAGAACTTAGTGCATTCTATGCCCGACAGGCTGAGGGCAGTAATTAAGATGCCAGGGGGATATAAATGCATTCTGTTGAATATTCACAATCTGAGTTGACTTTTTCTGTGGTGCACGAACTTTTGGGACACGGTGTAATAATTTAGGTTTAATTCTGTAGGATTATCTACAAAATGCTGTACGTGTACTGTGTAACCGTGTGGCTGTGTTCATGCAAATATAACTATAAATGGAAAATTCTCTGTCAGCATTTTGATTCTCTTGACAGCCTCTCATCCAACATCAACATCAAACTTGGCGGGTGTGTTGCTGAGGACAAAAAGGAAGTGCAGTGTGGACTCCTATCCTATGTAGGACAGTAGGGGCGTGGAGCCTGTCCCAGCATGCATTATACTGGAGGCTGTGTACACCCGGGACAGGTCATCAGTCTGTCACAGACATAAGATAGTCCCTTCATTTAAAAAAAATAAAAATCTGTGTCTTTGTTTAGTATGGGCGATACATCCGTGCCTTGCTGCGCCAGGAGAAGGGTCTTCCCATGATGACTGAGCTGCTGGCCCACGGAAATGACCGCGTGGTCCGAGCCATGTCCGGAGCCCTCCGCAACCTGGCCATTGATGCACGCAATAGAGATCTACTTGGTGAGTGCTTCGTGTGTGTCTCCGCTAGTCACACTATTTAGAAGTACAGTTTTAACCGTGGAGTATCAGATGTATGGTATCAAGAGCAGCGTGCCAGTATTTAGGTGTGCTTCAGTGTTTTAACCGCTCCTGTGCCGTTAGGTAAACATGCGGTGCCTCACCTGGTGGCTGACCTGCCCGGCGGTGGTCAGAGTCAGCCGGTGCGAGCGCTGTCAGAGGAGACGGTGGTGTCGGTACTGAGCACGCTTCATGAGGTGCTGGGTTCCAGCCTGGAAGCAGCCAAGACCCTCAGGGCCTCACAGGGCATTGAGAGACTGGTGCTCATCAATAAGGACGGGTAACTGCTGACAGAAGATTTTTTTTTTTTTTTTTAAGATGCATTTCTGTTTTGCAGTTTTGAATTACTTGATCTCATTGTGGATATTTTAGAATCTTTTTAATTCCCTCTCTCTGCCTCTCCCGTCCTCTGGTATCACCAGTAATCGTTCTGAGCGGGAGGTGCGAGGCGCCGGCCTGGTTCTGCAGACAGTGTGGGGCTACAAGGAGCTGCGGCGCACTTTGGAGAAGGATGGCTGGAAGAAGACGGACTTCATGGTCAACCTAAACCCTCCCAGCAACAACACCAGGGCCAACGGAGGATATGAGGACAGTACTCTTCCGCTCATAGACAAAGGTCAGGAAGTGAAAGGGAAACCTGTGTATGTATAATGCTGCGCAACACCACACAGCGCCAAGTTTAAATAGTGAAAGCAAATCTCAACTGGATCTTCTGTTTGATTAGAGTATTGTTTGTACAGCAGCATTGAGCAGTTGTATTTTCTGTTGCTGTGAAACTGAGCTTTGTCGTGATTTCTACCTGCAAAATACTCAAAGACAACTTTTGTCTTTTCTCAGAATCTCCACTGATTTAACTGTGGTAGTGTTTCAGAGAATCGTCTCTTCGGATATTATGTCTGTGCTTGTTTCTGTTGTTCTGTTGTTCAGATAATAGGCTGTTTGCAGACTTCAGAGTTAACAAAGAGTTGCAATTAATTGTTACATGTTTGTCTCAACCTGCTTGGCATGTAAGACATTTAAGGGTTTACCACACTGGGGCATTTCAGATAATCTCAGCTGAGCTTGTCCATCACCACAATGTATATTCAGATTTCTTTTCAATATGTTCAAAAGATCTTTTGAAGTCCTTGGCACTGACTGTAAAGTTTCCTAACTCCACCCATTGCATACCAAAGTATAATATACTGTGTATTAGCAAATACTAGTCGGTTAACATCTGACACTCACACACCGGCACACTTCTGTCTTTGGCAGGAGATCCTCTAGCTGACTGTGAGGGAACAGAAACATTTAACTTTACAGAGAAACAGTGATATTCATGCTCACTGTGTTTGTGTCTTTGAAACTCAGGTGGCAAAGGGGACCGGGAAATGATTCCAATGAATGATTTTGGACCAGGTGAGCGTGGGGGGAAAAAAAATTACACCTGGCTTAATGTGTTATAAGCTTGTGCAGCATATGATACTTAGAAATGAGGCAGATTTACACACACACACACACCGATTTACCTCTGATTTAACACATTTTTTTTTTCCCTCTTCAGATGCCTACTCCACACTGGACCAGAGAGGGAGAAGGAACACTCTGGATAACACACTCGAACCTGCTGACAAAGATGCAGTACAGGTAAACACTGGCCACATTCTCACGCCCACGTAAACCCCACCCCCTCTCATGCACATCACCCTGCATGACTGAAGAATTACCTAACTCCTTTACTAACATAAACTCCACTACATACTTCCTACATCTCTTCCCTAACCCCAACGTAAGTGCTTACAACAGACGATTGTGAGAATGAAAGCACAGATAAGACCATCGTTTTTTTTTTTTTATTTTTGTTTTAAACAGTAGAGCAGTCCTTCACAGGATGCACCACCTTTTCCAGTGACTTCAGGAGACATCAGAGTAGAGTCTGTGTCTCAGAGCACACACTCATCGTCAAGATACAGTTTAATCCTGAGGAGTGTACTCACCTCCTGAGCCTTCCAGATTTCCTGATGATATACAGACAAGTGTCCTCACTTACAGCTAAAAACGTAACCGTGTGAACGGACGTGCTCTCACACACACCCACAGACAGCATGTCGACGCATGTCTCGTTTAACCACTGTGGTTGATGCGTGTCTTGCACAAAATTTCTCACCGGTGTTGTTTTCCCCTGAAATATGACCTAACATTAAACTAATCTTTTGCAACCCTTTCTTTTCTTAATGCCTTATTTCCCTCCATGTTTGTCTCTTCCCATCTTGCTGTTATTGCTGTTTCTTTTTCATGTTTTTCACACTTGACCCCGTTTCTGTACTTACCCCCTCCTCGCTGTGTGCCTCTGTCTCTCCTTATGTCTCTTTTGGTCTCTCTCTCTCTCTTTCCTTCTCTTTCTGTCTCTTTATCTATCACACACTCCTCCTCTATATTTTTTGTCTCTCTCTCTCTCAGGGAGGGATGTATGGGGAGAGGCAGGCCTCTTTGCCTCTAATGGATTCTTACGATGGTTAGGCTACACCCACTGTCACACTGCATGTCAGCGCATGGTATGTGTGTCCCCCCGGCTGCTCCTCTCAGCTCACCGTATGGCCTAATATCTTAGTTGTGTATTAAGAACTGTGACTGTGACTATTTGTGTGACCAATGTTGTCAATGAGCTTCCATTATACTATATTTGGACTGTTTTTCACTCCCCCTGCTGGTGAAAAGTGTCAGTGATTTTTAGTTCTCCTGAGGTGTGATTTTTATTTTATTTTCTTTCTGCACAGTTTGTGTAATTTTTGTCTAATGTGTGGTGACTTGGTGTTGCCTGCAGCCACCATTGTGTGTTGTATTTTGTACTGTTTTTTTCTTTTTTTTTTTGAAAGCCTCTGCTGTGAATCTGAAGTTTAAAGGTGTGATTCTTCCCGCCTAGGCTCGAACGCCTCATATTAGCCGCTACACGTGATCGATTCCCACACTTGTGCCTCTTCTTCTGTTGCAGAAAAACTGATTGTGTGCATCACAAGACGACAGCCTCCTCCAACCTACTGCCCTTGCTGAACTGACAACGGGGGACCACTACACTACCAATGGGACTAAACTCCCATCATTTTACACTCTTCTGTCCCTCCTTACTCCTTTCACAGCTTCCCTTCTCTCTCTCTCTCTCTCTGTTACACTCCTCCATTGCAGCTGACTCACTAATGAAACCACATGGAAAGCTGACGTGGATCTGCGCCCCCTGTGGACAACCAGATGTGACACTATGACCACTTTAAGCTCTGCGAGGTCCTAAACTCCAAAAAACCCAAACAAACAAAACAAGCTAACCACTCAACCAGATACAGCAACACTACATCTCCACACTACGACACTACGACTTGCCTGGACAACACTAACGCTGTCTCTTTGACTGTGGCTTCATCTGAGGACTTTTGTAATTCTTGGAGGTCGGAGCGTAGACTTATTAAACTATTATTAAACTAATTAAAAGAACTGTTGGGATCAGACCAGGACACTTTCTGGTGAAATTTTACATGAATGGCCATTACAATCTTGTTTTGAAGAAACTGAGGAAATGTGTCATTTTCTCTGCCTCTCTCTCTCTCTCTCTCTCTCTCTCTCTGCGATGGTTAAATACTACAAAAAATAATTTCCTACCACTGAGAACCAATGTTTATGGATTAATCAGATATGTGTAAATCTTCTGCTTCTGTTTTGGTCGTGATTGTTCCTCTTCTTGCTTTGCTCTGTACACACAGTAATGTACATGTGCCAAATGACACTGCTACTGCTGCGACTGCCAATGCTGAATGCAAGAACTTCACACACTTTTCAACTGCAGCTATACTGAAAACTGTCATCTGATTTGTTTTGTACTCAGACTGTCCGTGGCCGACCGTCTCGCCAAGATGCATGGGGACGCTGCATTTTCTGTCTTTGATTGTGATCCATAGATATAAAGGGGACAGAAATAGAACAGTGAAATTCTCAACCTCATTGAAATAGTATAGTCTGTGCTATGTTTCTATCCTGTTAAATGTACGTCCCTTGACTTTGTAATTTCTTGGGAGATGTCACAGGTTGGTGCATTTCCTTTTCTCCACAGGTCTATAATCTTATGAATGTGTACATACAAGACGGTCTCTACGGTGGGCTAACTGGAGTGCCTCACTCATTCTGGATAAGTCTGATGAGTGTGTCCAACATGACATTAGTAACCAATCAAGGTGTGTTTTTCTCAGCAGGTTTCTAGTTGAGAGTACTGTATATGGAACTCAGCAGTTTTCTATTCTGCAAGTTAATGGAATATGTGAACTTGTATGTATGTAAGAGTTGATTCTTGTTATTGGGATTGATTTTTTTTTTTTTTTTTTTTATACGAGGTGTAAAACTCTTGAGTTCTGTATATTTTACTGCTTCACAAACCCATAGCCTTCGTTGGCTTTAAGACTACAGGACACTACATGGGAGAAGACACAGTATTGTCTGTTTTTGCCTGCATTTCTTTAGTACAGTGCTTGTTCTGTAGAAGAATGCATATTCTTAGTGCTGAGTGAGATGTAGATACTTACTGAGTGGACCATTAAAAGAAGCACTGGGGGGGTATAATGTGTGTGTGCTGCACCCCTAACCCCCCCACTCCTCTTTTTCCAGCTTTTCCTTTGTTTTCCATGCCAATTGAAACACGACAGGATGCCTCATTTTCTCAAAGCAACAAGTTGCCTTCAAGAGCGGACTGACTTAAAGAGGAGAGCAAGGGTTTGTGGTAGAAAATCTGTGGAAGGAGGCATAGACCAGAATTTGGTATTAGATAAAGTGGAGGAAAAAATAAAAGCACATTAAAAACTATATATACAAGAGAATATTTGTTAATTTTAATGATTTATGTATTTCTTTTTTTTTTATATTCTGATTTGGGTTTAATTGTTTTGGGTGCTCTGGGTGAACGCATATGCAATCAGTTTTTTTATGTTTTGATTGAAAACATTCAGTTTATGTCTTAATTAAATTTAAAACGAGTTAGCTAAACAAAATCCTCCAACACAGTCAGCAGATACTGGAATACTAATGGAAAAAATCTGATTCTGGACTACACCTTAATCTCTTTGCCTTGGCTCTTAAAGTTGCACATTCTCATTTATGAGTGAATTATGTAACTAGCAATACTGTTTTTAATAAAAAAGAAAATAATTTCTCAAAGCCTTTGTTTTCTTTGGCCTCTGGTTGACCCCAGTCATTCCTGATGAATCAGTGAGGAGCAGTTCATTATGGAAATGGGCTCAGTCTCAGGTGAACATGTGCTTGTCCTCTCAGTGCTGCTGTCCTCATTGGTGTGAGCGGCCGGTGGGTGTTTCTGTCTGTCAGGGACTCAGCGTTTCACGTTAGACCGTAGTGATGGAGACATGCTCAGCATTTAATACTAATGCCACTTTGATTCAGAGGTTTAACGCCAGTGCAACTGCTTGAATTAAAAATTAATTCTGCATGTGCAACAGAAAAATATCGGTAAGTGTAACTTTGAAGCTACGAGGCTTTAGCTGCGGAGTGAACTGTGCTGCAGTGTTGGCTAACATCCTTCACTACTTTGAGTTCAAACAGGATCTGTTGAACCTTTATTGTAATGAGCTATATTAACAAACTACTGTTTGCAAATGAGGTGGACATGGCTTATTTATTTAATTTGTAAAATACTTTTTCCCGTCATTGTGTTAATAATGTAGGTAGTTGTTAGCCGCATTGGCCTATGATGTTAAATTATGCAGCACTTAGCTTCTCAAAATCACATAAGTATTTTGGTCAAATTGTACCCTGTGGCTATAAGAAAAGCTTTAACAGGAAACAGAACAATTAAAAGTAAATATCTAACTTTACCATCAAAGGTCAAATGTCAGAGGGTTCATGCAAAATGTCACGTGACAACTCAGATGAGTATCCAGCGCTAAACTTTTATAAGAAGCATATTTTCCTTTACAGCTGCTGTGCAGAGTTTAGTTGGTGAAGACTGCTGAACTTGGATCGCAAAAAAAAAAAACCTCTAAATATGTCAGACATTTAAAATCAGGCTCTGCACCGTTAACGTTGCACGAGCACAGCTCTGCTCCCCGGAGTACAGCGTAGCTGCCACGTGCTGTCCGGAACAAAATAAAGGCTGATGTGTGAATCGAGCTGTGCCGTTTTATTCTGTGCTATGCTATGCTATGCTAGAGTGAGTTCACATTTAAATCAGTTATATTAATAAGTTTCAAAGTGCTTGACAGGTTGACCGATGATGTAGATAGGACAAGATAAAAAATATTAAACACATTAAAACGAGATGATTGATAAACAGTAAATAGTAAAACCAAATCTGGAACTAAAATTCAGTTATAGGCAACAGTGAACAGGTAGGCTTTAAGTGGATATACCTCTGGTGCCAATAATTAACTGTGACTTTTACTTTTTTTTTTTTTTAACCATAATTGTTCATCCATGCCTGTCCCCTCTTCTGTCCTCCCTTTCTCCAGGTGCTCATGTGGACATGCAGAGGTACTGGTGGCCAGGCTATGAAATGCAGCTTCTTGGAGGGCTGCAGAAACAACAAAACAGCACCCAATTCTGTGATACCCTGTTACAAACTGAGGGTGAGTGTGAGCTTTATAGCTGATAACCCGAAGGTTTCAATTCAAGGGAAATCAAAAATAAACATTTTTTGTTCATGGTTTGCTCCTTTTTGTGAAGGTATCTCGGTGCCAATCCACAGTTGCGTCCTTGCCGCTCTCAGCCCCTACCTGTCTCAGAGGCTGTCAGCCTCCCTGTCTCCTCCATCCGGCCAGAAGCATCAGCTCCAGCTCCAGGCTGTGAAGGCCCAGACCCTGCTGAAGCTGGTTGGTCTGTTGTATTCTGGGGAGCTGGAGGTAAAAGGAAGCGCAGAGCAGAATGACGTGCTCGCTGCAGCCCGCCAGTTTGGGATTGCAGACCTTGTCGAGGGACAGAAAAATGGGGGGATGAAGGAGCTGGAGCTCCAGGAGAAGAGGAAGAGTCGGAGGTGCTGCAGAGAGAATGGCTTTCAATCAGGAGAAAGCAGAACAATGCAGGACGCACAAGTTCAGGCTGAGATGGCAGGAGAGAGGGATACTGATTCTCTGTCTGAAAAGAGAAGTTGTGTATCTACAGGATCACAGACGGTTAATGCTGGTGAAAAGTCAGTGGACGGTTCTGTTATTCTTTCCAGTCAAGCCACACCTCAAACCCAAGAGTCTGCTCCCTCTGTAGCTCAGATTTTGGATTGTTCTGTCCTGCTGCAACCCCAAGGCATCACACTTGATAAAGAGTTTTGCTCCACCTCTTGCCCAGTCATTCCCAGCTTGTCTAATGGAGCACCAAGTGATGGAGAGTCTCAATTAAACCAATCCTATGGCAGTGTAAGAAACCCCACCTCAACTCCAGCTTGGTCCAGTGACATTTTGACATTCCCTATTTCTCTTAACAATGGCTCAAAGTCCTCAAGGCCTGAGGAGGACAGCACCTATCAGCAGCCAGTGGAGTTTGGGGACAGCACACAGGCTTTGGCTGAGGAAAGGACGGTGTTGGAGAATGGAAAAAGAAATGGCAAGACAGCTGACAACAGAAGAGATACAGAGGAGTCGAGGCACGCTAACAGAGATAAGATGCCAGGAGAGGAGAGAGGGAAGTCTTCAGAGGAGAGGGACGCACATGCCAATGTAGGGATGAAGAACCTGGCCAAGGTGCAGCAGATGATGGAGACCACACAGATTTCTATCAAAGTGAGAGGAAGCAGTGAATTTTTTCACATATAAAATAACCTGGAATGAATTCTCTTTCATAGTTTGGTATGTACATAAACCCTAATGCTATATTACATTATTCTGGTTATTTAAAAATACAGCTGTGTGTCAGGCAAAATGGTAAATTACACTGCAATAGACGAGAGAGTCCCAAGTCAGGTTATGTAATTTTTCATCCCAGCTCAGTGGGAATGACATTTACTGTAACCAGTGTGTGACATTGCCTCGTTTTTTTTCAGAACGTGAGGCCGTTTATCAATTAGAGATCATATAGTTTGTTTGAGACCACCTGTGGAAGTGATTTATTTTCCGACAAGCACATTTTTCAGGGTGTCTTAGTCACCCAGCTGCTGTTCCTAAAATTTTGTCATGTCTCCATTTTCCCTGGAGCGCAGTCTTGTTATTTTTTGCGTTTCATGAACAAAAGAAAAACAAGAAAATGAAAGTTTAGTTTCTCGCCCATGATGTGTTTGTGATGTCTTCAGACTCTCGTAGCAAATGTGTAGGCAGCCTCCTCTTTATCTCTGTGTTCTTATTATCACTGTATTTTCTGCCCTCCGTGCAGGTGAAGCTGAGGAGGAGGACTAAAGGAGAAGTGTGGGAGGTGGTGAACATGCAAGACACAGATGAGACCTCGTCGATTCTTTCCTCCCTGAAACAGGTAGATGAATGTGACAGTGAATTTAGACATGAAGAAACACTTGTTACCCAGGCCACTATTTGATTTGCTGAAGTAGTGTTTAAAAAATTAATATATTATTTTTAAAATCACTTCATTTGTCAAGTGCAGTAAATATGATGTGGAGAATTTGTCTTGTGTGGTGCATGACAGTGCAGGGACAGAATAACAAGAGGAGCTAATTGGAAATGATACATCAACAGGAAGATGACACACAGGTCACAATGGACAGCAGCCCTCTCATACCATACATGCATTGTGTATATAAGGAATTGGCCTTTTATGATAAACACAACCTTAAAAGTAAATCACGTTTCCAAATGCAGACAAATCATATTAGCTTCCATGCTAATTAGAAGTACAGGATTGTCTTCCCTAATGATTTTGGCAGGAACTGATACACCTGCAGTTTGGGTCCAATTAATGTGCTGTGGAGAGTTCTGTTAGTTTGTCTCATGTTGCTTTGAAAACTCGCACCTCAAAGTGCTGATTGCCGCAGATTGTAATAATAAATTCTGGAAGCACATCATCGCAGCATAAATACAAGCTGAAAAATATTGTAAGTGTCTTCATATGTAGCTGTCATGTAGCATGGAGAAAGAATGAGAGACAGGTAAAGTATACAATGTAAAAACATGTCATAGGCAGATTTATTATGCAACATACTCTGTGATCCAAAACCACCAGACGTTACTTTGAGGAAGTCCTGATGGAGATGATCAGAGGAGGGAGTGTTGTGGAGAGTGATTTGGATGGACACACAGAAGTTTTGGTGATTTGTTTTAATCTGGGGACAGGTGAAAGGAAGTGTGGTACATGTTTGTGTCATCATTTGCTCGCAGACTCCACCTGAGATCATTTTATTATTAAGTTTATGAAGTAGAACACAGTTCTACAGAAGTTTTGGTGATTTGTTCTAATCTGGGGACAGGTGAAAGGAAGTGTGGTACATGTTTGTGTCATCATTTGCTCGCAGACTCCACCTGAGATCATTTTATTATTAAGTTTATGAAGTAGAACACAGTGAGAAAGCTGAAAACATTGAACCTGGAGTGATTTCTTTTCATTTTTATGATTGTTCTGATCTGAAAGGAGCCTTATTTTCAGACTGAACTTAATTAAAGACATGCCTCTTGCTCACCTCTTGTTCATCTTTCTGTAGAACGGCTCCAACCACAAAAGGCCAGAGACAGACCTTTCAGATGTCCCACCTCCTCCCTCCACTATCCAGCCAATCACGGCACAAAAACCAGACTCCCGTATTCTCCAGCCTGCTACCGCTAACTCCCCCAAATTACCGCCACACCTCAACACTCCCTCTGACTCCCAACCACCTTATAGTGACTGCTTCACCCCAAACCAACATGATGGACTTGAGGCAGCTCCACTCCTCCAGCATCAGGGCTCTGCAGAGGAGTCTGATGAGCACATAGAGAAGCTGCTGGAGGACATCATGATGGGCCTCAACATCCTGCCCAACCTGGAGAGGGACTGCATGAAGTCGAAACACCTTCAACCGAGCCACGGCAGAGTACCGACCATTTGCCAGGTCCCTGTTACACAGAAGGACGTGGGGCAGAGTCAGGTGGACGCTCCTGTTAGTGCAGCAGGGTGTGTGTTTCACCAGGATTTGGGGACACAAAGTTGCAGCTCATCCACAGATACAGGTGTGTTGGATGATTATTTTGCTTTAGATATGTTTTTCTTATTTAAAAAGGCAGCGATTTTATCGTCCATCAGTTCAAATATATTATCGGTATTAGTTATCTCTTATTTTTCCCCTCACATGATATGTAGGCTTTTGTCTTTGATACTGCCTTTTTGATAAATTTTTGGTTAATGCACAGGTGAGCAGTGGCAGTATGCCTTGCATGCTAGAGAGTTCCCGCTAATGAAACAAGCAGCCATTTTGAATTAAACAAGAGAAAGTTAGATGAGTTGGCATAACTAAAAACAAATATCAGACATGTTTTCATTGTTTCTGCTATATATTTATAAGCTGATATAACGTTTTACACTTGTCTAGTTTTACAGACTGTCTAGTGTGTTGTGGTGGTTGATGTTTTCGTGTTTTCTGTAGCTTGTCAAAATAGTTTCCTCTGGATGATTTCACACATGGAGGCAAAACCAAATATTAGTGGCTTCATCAGTACGCCTGTGACATCTTAATATGGGCACACTGTTAAAATACCTCATAATATTGTATTGTCCAGTAAACAGTGTGCTAAAGAGAAAGCAGGTACTAAAGCAAAGAACCCAGACTTCTTATTTTATCACACAAACAAACTCAGCTGATGCTGATTTCAGTGTCACTCCACAATCGAAACACCCACAGTTAGTCTCCCACTATCTCCACCCTTACACCAACCGCCTCAGCTTTGTTAATGCAAGATGGATTGATGGCAGTCTTCCCACCTGTTGTGCAGGTAACCATTGTTGTTTCACAGCTCACAACCAGCCCGGCTGCTCGAGCCTTTCATCTGTGCTACCGGCTGCTGCTTCGCTAATCCATCAGCAGCAGGAACTCTCTCCACAGCATCACTCATCTGTCAGACCCATGTGGCACAGAGATGGAGTGAGCCATCAGAGCACGCCACTGTCCAAAAGTCAAGAATGCCTACATCCTGAAACACCTACAACAAGATCAGTCATACCCTCAGCTTTCCTCTCTGCTGAGCAGGAACTACATTACCCAGCATTCCAAGAACAACACATCCTTGAGTTTTCACCCCTGACAAACGGAAATGAGACAGAGTCCATTCATACTCTCTCCTTACCTTGCATGGACGATTTGCAGCTCCCTCGATGTCTCTCTCCATTAGAATCATGTCCATCAGCAACAAAACCTCAGCCTGTCCTCAACAACCTTGACGATCAAGTTCAGCAAAAACCATCTCCACAGGGGCGACCCTGGCTCACAGAAAAGCCTGGATCAGTACAATTTCCTCTGAGTGCCATCACTGAAAGAAAAAGTAAAAGTGTGTCACAGGATGCACGCCACAGCCGTTGGTCAAAGCAGGAACATCTGGACTTAAAAGCACAGAATAGGGGAACTGGGGCAGAATCGTGTACTGTGAAAAAGGTGGAAGAGAGAAGTACAGTATCTGCTGGTCAGCAAAATTCTGCAGAACTGAAATCTGACCCCAGGGAGGTGAAGGAAGGTGACATTACAGGTGATGTGATACCACCTAAAAGGAGGAGGACAAAATGCACCTGTCATCCCCAAGATGCTGCCTGTTCTCTCTTGCCATTCAAAGATGTGAAAGTCAGCGACAGCACGAAGAGTCAAATCAGCAGGAGTGTTTGCCAGGTGAGTTTGTCAAGCAACAATGTTCTGGTGAAGGAAAGAGCAATGGCCACCAGCTCTTTGTACTGTCCATCCAAATTTGTAGGGAAACCAAATCAACAGTCACCCATCACAGAAAGTCTGAGAGAGAAAATGTCTGGGGTGAAAACTTACCCAACTCGGGTCAGAACCAGGGGTTTTTTAAAAAAAAATCAAGAGTCACCATGGGACGCAAGCTCAGAAAATGTTTTGGTTGCAAAGCCCATTGTCCACAGAGTTAAGACAGACAATATACCAGGAGTCACAAGCCGGAAACGTGGGAGACATTCAAAAAGAAAACTTGAAGAGCGTACTCCTCTGAACATCAGTCATCAGTTTGTCGCTGAAAAGAAGAACCACAGTGGAGAAAGTCAGCAGACAACGGACAACAATTTGGCAAAGGAAGATTTGGACAAAACAAAGCAAACATGCAAAAAAAGGTGGATAAATAGAAGTACAGAAGTGGAGGTAATTCCAGTGAAGAAGACCACCAGTGTGGAGAAAACTGGCAAGTCTGAGGCAGACACTGACATAATCCCACAAGTAAGAAAACATGGGACATCCAAACGGCCACAGATGGTCTCTCCGAAGGAGTTTCAAAAGCTTATGCAGCACTCAAAAACAAAGAAGTCAAATAAGAGCCAGGAAACGAATGAAGGTGTCCGAGGTGCAGAAGGTGAAGGGATGGCTAACAGAGACAGCACCTGGAAAGAACCACCAAAGGAGATAGAGGTGGACAGGGACATCACTCAGCCTCGAGACAGGGGCGGGAGTGAACAATCTCAGGTCATCGTCAGTGTCACAGTTGATAAAAATCACAATCAAGTTTTCAATGAATCAACAGATGTGAGTAAGAAATCACAGCAAGATGACACAGATGGCTCAGCTAGGATGGAGAAGAGTTCGCCTGGTGGTGAAGATCATGCCGAGTTTTCCTTTGACGTTGTGGATGAAGAGGTGGCCGGGTTAGCAGCTGACAGGGAGCAGCCACTGGAGAGTTCTGATGAAGGTAAGATGTTTGTTCTGACAGATTTTGAAGCCTTTTTTTTCTTTTTTTGCTGTGTACAGTCAGAAAACATCAGAAACCTGGGAGCAACTGACCTCCAGTTATTGAACCACTGAATCTTTTCGTTTGATTTCTTGTTTAGGCTGAAAAAGAACATGATTGATTCTTAAATCAACTATGTGTATGATTAGAAAAGTCCACACTTTGGTGCTATCTGGTGGTAAAATTAAGAATGACATACAGCAATAACCACAGGATACAGTAACTGTAGTAATAATTTTGGGCTGGTTTTATGAAAAGCTACGAAGAGACGTAAAGCCCTGCATTCAAAAAACGAAGTTCTGGTAAAAACCCTGTTTAAAGGCAAATCACAAAAAAATATTTTTCAGTTTATCTTTCGTGGTATCTGATGTTTACAGAAGTGAAAGTATCAATACAGCAATGTATAATACTCCACTACACTATAAGTACAAATCCTGCATTCATATGTTAATTTAAGTAAAAGAACAGAAGTATTATCAGTAACATGGACACAGTAACTGCCAAATAGGTTACTGTATCCACACACTGCTGCTTCGTCATGCATCAGTGGCCCTGTTCAGGGCTGTCTCATCCAGCATGTGGGAGACCGTCACGGAAGAGGCCGTGCGCTGCTCTTTAATGGAGGTGGGACAGTTAACCAAGCATTTGAAAACATTGGTATAAAACAGACACATCTCCTTTGTCATGTTTGTCAGTGTTTGGTTTTGATGTGGAGTGAGGTCACTGTTGTCTGTTGTGGCCTTTGGGGCCAATGAACAGCAGCTGCAGCTGCAGATCTCACCAGCCGTCACGGATCAGTGGGCCTCTGGCCTCATGCGACAGTAGCGAGCTCATTACTGTTTGGTGCACCAGAACAATGCAACGAAGAGGATCCCACACTCAAAAACAGCCTGGGACACGCCACAGGAAGGTGGGACTGACGTGAAAGAGAGCTGGAAGAGAAATGACTTTGAAGAGGAGGATCAACTGGTTGGGTTTGCAGATGTACGTCTGGTTAACCGCCCCACCTCTGCGGGGCACAGCCGCTTCCTGGCACCTCTCTGCAGGAGCCATATATGTTGGAAACCACAGGTTTAATCAGTACATTGGATTTTAAAACCTTATCACATTATGTTTTATGTAAAAATCTCAATCTGAAAAGTAACTAATATAAAATAATGTACTGCACTTTGTTAATTTCCACAGCTACCTTGCGAACACAGTGTCCGTCTGGATAATCGGTGTTAGTTTCTTCTTTGTTTCTTGCAGGAACAACATGCGATACAGGAGTGTCAAATACATCACAGCAGACTGCAGCCAATGACGAAGGCTCGTCTCACAGTGACATTCACCTGCCTCAGGAAAACAAACTGCCGTCAGATCACAACGTGCACCCCCAGAAACCTGAGAGGACTGGTCCACCTTTGTCAGACGCTGGTGGGATCAGCAGGACCTCAGGCTACCATCAGGAGGAGGAGGAAGAGGAGGACGTGGAGGTGGAGGACGTGGAGGTGGAGGACTTGGAGGTGGATGTTCTGCTTTACTCCCCTGACGAAGAGCCTCAGACCAGAGGGTGTGAGGATGGACTCAGCAACACAGATTTAACTCCAGATGAAGAAGAAGAGGAGGAAGATGTGATTGATGTGACTGGAGATGAGGCAGAGTAACCTTTGTCTAGGTATATAGTTTTATAACACTAGTTCATCACTTTGGTGTGTCAAACCTCATGTTCTCTCTGTTCTGGTTTTATTTATGTTCACTGAGATGTGAAGTTATGTACAATAGATTTTCACATCCTTCTTTTTTCTGTTGCTTTTCATCACCACTGAATGTCGGGCACATTCATTTAGTTTGATTTATGCTTGTTCTCAAATGGTTGTTTAATTTTCATGAATAATATTCTGAAACATTGACACAAGTCTGAAAACAATGTTTACATTTGCTGTTTGTCAATTTTGTTCGTTTTATGTTGAATTTGAACTGTCAGACTGACTAAGGTAAAAAAAAAAAACTTTATTGGCTTGTGTTAGTAACTGTTGTAGAAAATAAACCTTATTTTGAGCCTGTTTATGAAGCACAGTGTGTTTTATGTATATTACACAATTGTGGTTTATTAAAAAAAATGTTTTCAAACGAGTGTGTTTGTTTTTCCTGACGACAGCACCATGGTTGTGTTCTCACCATGGGCACCAGAGGGCGCACTTCCACCCACCTCCCCCCCTCCCCCTGGTCTGAATCCAACTTTATTGACAGCGGAAGTAGTAGAGGAAACCATACACACGTGTTTTCTTGCAGGTTTGAAGGTTACAGAAGAGGCAGAGGGTCGGATTCTTGTCGACTGTCGGCCGGAGAGGGTCATCGGGACGGAGTGTGTGCGGTTAAAGCAGGGTGTGAGCAGCAGTGAAGCGCGGACATGGATCCCATGAAGGCACAGCAGCTGGCAGCGGAGCTGGAGGTGGAGATGATGGCCGACATGTACAACCGGTAAAGTCAAAACAAGCTAACCACTCAGCTAGCTGTTTCATTTATTCTGCCTGTGAGCCAGCACCCCGCTGTCTCATGGCGTTCATTCATAGTCTGTATTAAACTACACACTATGTGGGGATAAAAGGTCTGATAAAGGTTAGCTGAGTGAAGACGTAGCTTTAAATTAGACGCTGGTGCTGCTGCTCACGTTATAAACTACAGGAGCCACATGGGGCTCGCTGTCTCTGATCAGTCTGTCATTTCCACTGTGTGCAGCTGTACACGAAGCTTATATTTGCAGATTATAGATGTAGTCATGCACAAGATGTTTTGTTGGATCTTAGGATCTGGTCAAGTGTCAGTAACAGTCATAAATGGATTCAACTAAATCTAAAGACTTGAAATTTACGTGTAGCTGTAAATTTACAGCTACACGTAAAACCTCAAGTCTTTAGATTTTCATAATAAAATCATAGAGCGAAGTGTTTTAGGCCTTTATTTAACTTTTCATTTAGTTATGATCAGTCAGTAAGTCGTTCATTAATTAATTTATCATCTGTTAAATGTCACCAATAAGACGATTGCCTGTCCCTAGCAAAGCCCTGTGTGAAGAAAATATGTGTGTGTGTGTGTGTATGTATATATATATATATATAACGTTTAATACATCTTTGCAATCCCATTACTTTACAGCAGGGGGGCTGTTTCCTTCACAGAAAGATATTATTTAAATCTGTTTAAGTTTGAGTATTAATAACACTTTGTTACGGCTGAAGTAAATAAAATGCTCACATACAGTATGGACTTGCAGCTAACGAGTGAATCATTCACATTATCAGATATTCCAGATATTTTGGGTGGTTGATGCTCGTCTTTGTCTTCCTCTTTTTTTGGGGTGTTGATGACCAGACTGGTGGAAAGTATGAAATGTCTGACCAGGTGTAGTAGTACGAAGGTTAATTCATTGATTTTAATTTACAGTGTGGGCAGTCATCGAGGAGAGAGTGCAGGTGAACAGCTTTTGTAGAGCTGGGGCTTTCAAGCTGAGTTGGTCTACACAACATTCAGGGTGAAGTGGGGATGAAGCTGTGGTCCAGATGACTAATAGTTAAAACAAGAAGTTTGGTCTGAGGGATGATTTTTAGGGGAACTCCAGTGAAGAGTGTGGCCAGCTGTGGATGTGAAAGCAGGGCTGAACAATAGCCAGGTGTGGTCATCATAGCAGACCTTTTGACTTAATCAAGAAAATCACATATATAATTATTGACGTTAATAATGGCTGTGTTTAAATGACCAGTAATCCACAGTCCTGGTCAAAACACCCCTGAATTTCAAGTACACAAAATAAATGCAAGTGAAGCGATTTTGATTTTAAGTTACTCAACAAAAGAAAATAAAGAAAACTTGCATAATAGTGGAATAATACAAATGCAAAATGTACCCTGGACACAACTGTTGGTGTTGTGGAAAAAGCACCACACACAGGCTCAGCTTGTACAGGGAGAAGGGCTCCATGGGTTTTTTGTTCAGCAACCTTTTACTAAAATAATCAGTTTATACAAATCTGCGTTTTTCCCCTGAAGATTTTCT